>NC_091065.1:86459553-86551481 GCF_000393655.2 Nicotiana sylvestris | reverse complement strand
TCGCATGAATAACTTATATAGGTTCCCAATGATTGACCAAAGTGTTAGAAGCCCTTTAGGTCCCTGAATGTGCTTGTTTATATGAGCGACTGATTGTTACCTGTTATAATTAATATAGTCGACTTGATAAATGTCGTCGATTAACTTCCAACGACTGAATGTTCAAAATACTCTAATATGTACAGCCTCACTTGACTGAATGGACCTGTATTGTGACTTGAATGTTGGGTATTATCTATGAATGTTAGTTTGTAACTGCATTGTAAACAATTAAAAGAACCAGGCTAGGGCAGTTTTGAAATGGAACTTTCAGAAATTCAAAAAAAAGGGTCCTGAGGCTGCAATAGGCAGGGGCAGTAATAATCAAGGTTAACAGGGGTATTCTGGGGTGTTAAAAAGAACAGAAATAATTAGTTTAAATGAGCCGACAAGTAGGGTACTAATTTGGGATTAAACTAATACCAATGGGGAACAAGACACAAGGGTATGGGGCTCAAAATGAATAAACAAATGAGCCCATAATTCTGGATTAAACAAAAACCAGGCGTGGGGAATAAAGGGAGCTGACACCAAGCATGCTTAGGATGGGCTTAAAGAGTATGGGCATTCTGCCAATTGGCAGGCAGGGCAGCTCAGCTGTAATGGTGCATTTGGCCTATAAATAGGCCATTTGATAACTAAAACAGGGGCTGAAGTTTAAGGGTCTTAGGCTGGACTTTTAGCTTTCAGAGAGGGAAAAACAAAGGGCTGGAAAATTTGTTAGTCTAAAGAGAGGTCTAGTGAGTTCAAAGAAAACTGAAAAACACAAGTTAGTTTCCAATAAACACTGCAACCAAACACTGCCTGAAAGTTATATAAGAGTGCATATTGGTCAAGCTGTCTTGGCCAAGTTCTTGGTTTGCATTGGTTGAGCTGTTTCTGGTTATTGAATTGGTAGTGTTGCTGCATTGAATACTCTGTTGTTGCTGTTGTTTCATCCTTCTTTTCTGGGTTCATTGGTTTGGTACTCGACTATTTGTTGGTCCTCTTTGTTCTGGGAAATATTGTTGGTCGTCTGAGGTTTGTGGAAAACATTTGGTTTGGTTTGTTGCTGTGCTGTTGCTGTGTATCTGCTGCTGCTGTGTTTGTGGCATACTGCCCAGCTGACCATTCTTTTCTTCTTTTCGTTCTCTATACCAGGTACACGACTGATACACTGCCAATGTAACTTAAAAGTTGAGCATGAATACAAAAGAAAGGAGTTGAAGTTATTTATTTTCATGTGTAGCCTGTATATCGAACATTATATTGTGTATAATAGTTTACGTTTTTTTCCTGGATAGTATAGGTATTCCTCCTACATAATGAATGTCGATGTATGGCAACTTAACAGCATATTGTGTATATAGGCTGGTAGATAAAAGGATTGACAGTGTAGATAGGCTATACCTTAGACTTTAGCTATGTTTGTGATTAGTATATCCTTTAATGCATGTTAAGTAGGAAACAATACATTGTTAGTTAATCTTATTTCCTTTGATAAGCTGCCTCGTTATAACTGGCAAACCATACCTTTTGGAACAAACATCACAAGTCTACATTTCAACATTACAAATATCAAGCCCAAATCGAATGAGCTAAACAGGCCTTCATCGGAAAAGCAGTGGCCCAGGTCCGGCCAATATTGTATGGGCTGGGTTTGGGCCCATAGTGTCCATACGGCTGTCCATGTACGCGGTCGGGCTTCGGATTTTGCGAAAGCATTCGGGACTCCGCTATAAATAACCTGCAAACATGTAACTGAGTAGGATCATTGCTTTCATTAGTAGAGACTAACGTAATAGGAAAATGTAGTCACTATAGGATGCCCTTTAAAATAAGGACGAGGTGAGCCTCGATGAAAATAAACAAAACGTGCAAATGCGGGGCCCTTGTTTAAATGTATATTATCGAAGCATTTAGGTTCCAGGGCGGGTTGTTTAGCAAACCTCACAACCCTCCTAAAATAACAATACGATAGACTCTTTAGGACGCGCCTTAATAAATCTTACCTTCTTAAACTCGGGTGCGCATTTATGTGACCCAAATCCAATTCTCAACGGAGTCGAAATGTGTTTCTAATCACGGGTACATTGATTGTGACGTGGTTCGAGATGCGTGTCCATGACGTTGCCAATTCATTTTTTAAAAAAAGTAAGAATGAGATGAGCCTCGCCAAATAAAAATACAAATTGCGGGGCCCTCAGTAAATATTTGCTTTAAAAATTATTTGGATTTCGGGATGGACCGTTTAGTAAAATTCCACGGTCTTACCCAAATTAAATACGCTAGTCGCTTTAGGCGCGCCTTTAATAATTTAATTTCCTTAAACTCGGGTGCACATTGATGTGACCCAAATCCAAATCTCAACGGAGTCAAAGTGTGTCGACGACCACGGGTACATTGATTGTAACGTGGTTCGAGATATATTTTATAACGTTGCAATTCTTAAAAAAATAACAGTAAATGATAAAAGCGGTTGAAAGATAAAATTTGCACATAAGTTCATATTGTATTTAAAATCAGATAAATAAGCCAAATATAACAGTTGAGCGACCGTGCTAGAACCACGGAACTCGGGAATGCCTAACACCTTCTCCCGGGTTAACAGAATTCCTTATCCGGATTTCTGGTACGCAGACTGTAATATAGAGTCATTCTTTTCCTCGATTCGGGATTAAAATTGGTGACTTGGGACACCCTAAATCTTCCAAGTGGCGACTCTGAAATAAATAAACCAATCCCGTTTCGATTGTCCTTTAATTGGAAAAAACTCCCCTGCGCCCCCGCGGGCGCGGAAAAAGGAGGTGTGACACCATCTAATGGGAGAATGACATCGCTGACCATATAAAGCCTCAAATGGAGCCATCTTGATGTTGGACTGATAACTGTTGTGATAAGCAAATTCGGCCAAAGGCAAGAATTGATCCCACTGTCCCCCAAAGTCTATCACACATGCTCTGAGCATGTCCTTCAAGATCTGAACTGTCCGCTCTAACTCCCCGTCGGTCTGTGGATAAAATGTTGTGTTGAGATCTACACGGGTCCCTAACTCACTCTGTATGGCTCTCCACATATGCAAAGTGAAATGAGGGCCTCTATCTGATATGATGGAAATAGGCACACCGTGCAACCGAACTATCTCCCGAATATAAATCTGAGCCAACCCCTCTAAAGTATAAGTAGTTGCAACTGGAATGAAGTGTGCTGACTTGGTCAACCTGTCAACAATGAGCCAAACTACATCGATCTTCCGCAAGGTCCACGACAACCCAACTACAAAAGTCCATAGTAATGCGCTCCCATTTCCAGTCCGGTATAGTCATCTGTTGGAGTAAGCCACCTGGCCTCTGTTGCTCATACTTAACCTGCTGGCGATTTAGGCACCTAGGTACATACTTAACTATGTCTTTATTCATCCACCACCACCAATAATACTTTCTCAGGTCCCGATCCATCTTCGTAGCACCTAGATGAATAGAATACCGAGAACTATGTGCCTTTTCTAGAATCCTCTCCCTCAAGACATCGATATTAGGAATACATAGATGACCCTGGAGTCACATGACACCATCCTTGCCAATAGAAACCTACTTGGAACCACCCTATAGTACCGTCTCTTTGAGAACTACCAAGTATGGATCATTAAACTATCAAGCCTTGATCTACTCCAATAGTGAAGACTGGGCAACAACACATGCAAGAACTCAGCTGGGCTCTGAAATATCCAACCTCACAAGTCTGTTAGCCAAGGACTGAATGTCTAAGGCTAGTGGCCTCTTCTCTGCTGAAATGAAAGCCAAGCTACCCATACTCTCTCCCTTTCTACTCAAGGCATCCACGATTACATTCGCCTTATCAGGATGATGAAGAATGGTGATGTTGTAATCCTTCAGTAACTCAAGCCATCTGCGTTGCCTCAAATTGAGATCCCTTTTCTTGAACAAATGTTGCAAGCTGCGATGATCGGTGTAAACCTCACATGACACCCCATAAAGATAAAGCCTTCAGATTTTAAGATCATAAATAATTGCGGCTAACTCCAGATCGTGCACAGGGTAATTCTTCTCATGAATCTTCAACTGACGCTAAGCATATGCTATAACTTGCCCCTCCTGTATCAATATATAAACCAAGCCAAAGGGTGAAGCATCACAATACATAGTATATATCCCCAAACCGAAAGGCAACACTAGAACTGGTTTTGTAGTCAAAACTGCCATAAGCTTCTAAAAGCTCACCTCATAATCATCGGACCAACAAAATGAAGCACCCTTTTGGGTGAATCTAGTCAGAGGTGCCGCAATGGATGAAAAACCCTACACAAACCGGCGATAATAACCGTCTAACCCCAGGAAACTTCTGATCTCAGTCACCAAAGTGGGACGAGGCCAACTCTGAACTGCCTTAATCTTCTTAGGATCCACCTTAATACCCTTGACTGATACAACATACCCCATAAATGCCAAAGACTCTAGCCAGAACTCACACTTGGAGAACTTAGTATACAACTTCCGTTCTCGTAATGTCTGAAGCACCACTCTCAAATGCTGCTCGTGCTCCCCAAGCTACGTGAGTAGATCAAAATGTCATCAATGAAGACAATCACGAATAAATCAATATAAGTCCTGAACACCCTGTTCATGAAATCCATAA
Organism: Nicotiana sylvestris; assembly: GCF_000393655.2. Taxonomy (NCBI): domain Eukaryota; kingdom Viridiplantae; phylum Streptophyta; class Magnoliopsida; order Solanales; family Solanaceae; genus Nicotiana; species Nicotiana sylvestris. Next base: position 86,546,807 of record NC_091065.1, on the reverse strand, counting down.
ATGCTGATGGGGCATTAGTCAAGCCGAAGGACATAACGAGAAACTCATAATGGCCATATCTAGTACGAAAAGCAGTCTTCGGAACAACTGAGTCCCGAATTTTTAACTGATGGTACTTTGACCTTAAGTTAATCTTAGAGAACACCCTAGCACCCTGCAACTGGTCAAACAAATCATCAATACACAACAATGGGTACTTGTTCTTGATGATAACCTTATTCAACTAGCGGTAATCAATGCACATCCGCATAGTTCCATTTTTCTTCTTCACAAATAACGCTGGTGCACCCCAATGTGATACACTTGGTCTCACAAACCCCTTTGTTACCAACTCCTCAAGCTGCTCCTTCAACTCCTTCAACACTTTCGGAGCCATACGATACGGTAGGATAGATATAGACTGGGTACCTAGAGCTAAATCAATACGGAAATCAATATCATGATCTGGTGGCATGCTTAGAAGGTCAGAAGGAAACACATCGGTGAACTCCCGAACTACTGGCACTAATCAATCGTCGGAGGTTCCGCGGTGGTATCCTAAACATAGGCTAGATAAGCCAAACAACCCTTCTCGACTATATGTTGAGCCTTTAAAAAAGAGATTACCTGACTAGCTATGAACCCTTCCACTCCAATCTTAGTAACTCTGGCATCGCTAAAGTAACAGTCTTGGCATGACAATCAAGTATGGCGTGATATGGAGATAACTAGTCCATGCCCAAGATGACCTCAAAGTCGGTCATATCCAGTAGCAGAAGGTCCGCACTAGTCTTGTAACCACATAATGTGACCACATAGGACCGATAGATCTGATCCACAACCACAGAGTTGTCCGCAGGAGTGGACACATAAATTGGAGTACCCATGGACTTACGAGGAATATCCAGGAAATGATCAAATAGTGATGACACATATGAATAGGCAGATCCTGGATCAAATAACACCGAAACATCCCTATCTCAGACAGAAATAATACCTATGATCACGACATCTAAGACCATTGCTTCTGGTATGGCCGGAAAAGCATAGAATCTAGCTGGAGCGCCGACTGGCTGGCCTCCACCTGGCTGAACAATAGCTGACTGACATCCCCTACCTGGCCTCCACCTCTAGGATGGCCCCTTCCAGCTTGTCCCCTACCTCTGGGTGGTCGGACCGCTGGTGCTGCAATCATGGGCTGATGACCCTGCTGTACTGCCTTGCCTCAAAGTCTGGGACATGTTCTCTTCATGTGATCCGGATCTCCAAACTCGTAATGCCCTCTCGGTACCATAGACTGCTGCCTTGAAGTCTGACCCTGATGGCCTGGATACCCACTAGAAGAAACCTGAATGGCTGGTGGACGATATGAACTCTCCAGCACAATACTGAAATAGGCACTGGAAGAACCATGATGAGCTGGTGCGCGATAAGAACTCTATGGCATGGAACTAAAATAGAGTAGCGCTGGAGCACCCCGAGGAGGTGGTAGTGCTGGATATGTGGGCCTGCTAGGTTGACCCCCTCCCAAACTGACATCTACCCCTAGCTGGGGCACCTCTAAACTCTTAGAGAAATGGGCCCTCTTGTCCTTCTGCATCTTCTCTCTACCCCTCTGGCGGTAGCCCTCAATCATCCGAGCAATCTCCACTACTAGCTGATAATCAGTACCCATCTTAACCTCCCGGGCCATAGTAGCCCAAATACCGAGGTGCAACCCCACAACAAATCTCTTTACTCTCTCTACATCGGTAGGACGTATCATAAGTGCATGGCGGGACAACTCAGAAAATCTCGCCTCATAATCTGTCACTGACATCAGACCCTACGACAGGCACCTCGCCCTGATCCTCAATAATGGGATCCTCTATTGGATCCGCTGGTGGTGCAACTAGGGTAACTCTAGGATGTCCTTGTCCCCTAACTCGGGCCGGTGCCCTCCCCCGACCTCTACCTCAGCCTCTAGCAATGGGGGGAGCAGCTCCTCCTAGGTCCGGAACGTTTGCTACGCGCATTCTCACCATCTGTGAGAGAATAGGATAAAGAACTTAGTATACCATCAACTTGCACGATAGAGGATGAATAAAGATTAGTTTCCTAATACCCTATAGCCTCTCAAAGATAAGTGTAGAGATCTCCGCACCGATCCGCAATACTCTATTAGGTTTTCTCATAACTTGTGAGACTTACGTGAACCTAGTGCTCTGATACCATGTTGTCACGACCCAATCCCATTATACGTCGTGATGGTTCCCAACACCGTTGTTAGACAAGCCAACACTGATCAAACTAGTGGTTTTTCGTTTAAATAAATTACTAAGTGGATAACATGTACTCATTTGTTAATTTTATTTTAAATATTTGCAAAAGTAACATAATTAAACGAAAACAAGTGAGTACAAATCGAGATCATGTAAAAAAATCCAAAATCATAAGTCTACTAGTGTATGTGCCAAGACCTGGTGTCAAAAGTATGTGGGCATTCTAGTAGAATATACAAAAGAATACTAGTCTACTGTCTGAAAGAAAATAGACAGAAAAGTATATCTTAAAGAAAACTCCAGCTGTTGCAGAATGACTCAGAAGGCTGCTCTCCGTGAAGTCTCAAAACGGGGATCAAATCTGTGCACCGGACTAGTGACCAGATGCACCTGCCTCAAATCCTGAACAATTAAGTACAAAAGTGTAGCATGAGTACATAAAAATATACCCAGTAAGTATCTAGTCTAACTACGAATAAATAGTGACGAGAGGTCGACTACGACACTTACTAAGGGCCAACAATATGGTAATATAAAATTCTAATTAAACTTGATATATAGAGATAATAATAAAACTCAGAACAAGAAATAATTGAACAATTCTTTCATCATATTTAAGAACCCAAAACACTTCCTTCATTTAAAACAAATGATCTCTCAAACAATGAATTAATGTAATTATAAAAAGGGTTTCCAGTTCTATTATCACACACGAATTCCATCGAGGACGTTCAATCCGATTCAACATAAATGTAAATTGTGCACTGCCGAAGGTCGAACGACGCAAACTATAGATGCATCTATTAACCTGCCGAGGTGATCGGCCCACTCCCATGAGAGTAGCAGAAGGAATTACCCCGCTCGCGCATCATAAGTGCGACGTGGTCAAACATATGTTTATCAATAAATCATAACCCTTTCTTGATTCTTTTCAAAATAAAGACAACTCAACTTGAAGCTTTTAAATCCTTGATAATCCTCAACTTAGTTCCATTTGTAACAACTAACAAATATAATCAAATAACTGTGTCCACAAAGCATGGTGTAAACCTAAAACTATCCGGGCATAAACAGGAATAATAGCTATGTACGGGCTCTCGTCACTTCGTATGTACGTAGCCCCCCCACAAATAGTAGCACATTTTAATTAAATTCACCTATGGGGGTAAATTCCCTCTTACAAGGTTAGAAAAGAGACTTACCTTGTCTCAAAGCCTACTTCCCAATTCAAGAATGCGCTCAAACCTCCAAATTTGATGCCAAACGACTCGAAACTAGTCAAACATTACATAAACTAATCAATCTATGCTCAAAAGTTCATATCCCCACTATCAAAGTGATTACCCAACCCAAAATATGAGATTCCTAAAATTCACCCCCCTGGGGTCCATGTCCAAATTCTAGAAATTTCCGAAGAAACTTGTTACCCATAACCTTAGGAAGATAAATATCTGATTTTTACCAAGTTTTATAACTAATTTCATCGTCAAATCTCATTTTTATCAAAAACTTAGGTTTTCATCTAAACCTTTGATTTTCACTAATTTTTACATATTAATCTACCCATAATCTATGTATTTAACTCATGTTGTGTAGAAATTACTTACCTCAAAGTGTTAGGTGAAAACCCTCTTCCAAAAGCTCCAAATATCGCCTAAGAGATGAAGTGGAATGAAATAAATGGCCTAAGTCCTGCATTAAAAAAGTTGGGGACAGGCCTATGATGTTGCATTTGCGACACCAGGTTCGCAAATGCGAGGGTCGCAAATTCGACAAAACTCTCGCAAATGCAAAGCTTGGCTTCATCTACTAGGGTCTCAAAATGCGACGTAGGGGTCGCAGATGCGATCACTGTTGAGGTCGCAAATATGGCTCAGGTGTCGCAAATGCGAACAACGCCCTAGTATAGCTTCTTTGCAATTGCGAAGCTCTTCTTGCAAATGCGAGGTTTGCATTTGTGAACTATTTCTCGCATCTGCGAGACCTACAACTGATGCCAAGAAACACCAGAATCTAGTGTGTTTTTCATCCCTTCCGAACATCCAAAACTCACTCGAGTCCTCGAGGCTCCACACCAAACACTTACATGAGTAACAACATCATACAAACTTGCTCGCGTGATCGGAACACTAAAATAACATCAAAAATCACGAATTGGATGCCAAAACGCATGAATTTACTCTAAAACTACTCCCACACGTCCGATTCCTATCAAATCAACTCAGAATAACACCAAATTTTGCATGCAAGTTTTAAATGACATTACACACCTACTCCAACTTCTGGAACTAGAATTCGAACCCGATATATAAAAGTTCACCCTCGGTCAAATTTTCCAAAAACTTCAAGTTTCTAATTTTTGCCAAATGGCTCTGAAACGACCTACGGACATCCGAATCCACTTTTGAACACTCTCCTAAGTCCAAAATCACCATACGGAGTTATTCCCAGGCTCAGAATCCCAAACAAATGTCTAGAATGTAAAAATCCATTTCAACCCAAACTTATGGAATTCTATCAAAATGCTAACTTTCACTATTAGGCATCGAAATGCTCCCGGGTCATCCAAAATTCAATCTGAACGTACGCCCAAGTCCGAAATCATCATACGAACCTATTGGAACCGTCAAATTCCAATTCTGAGGTTGGTTACTAAAATGAGTAGTTAAGTTAATCACTTAATTTTGGCTTGCCTGACAGCGATGTTAGGTGCCATCATGACCTTTAATGAATTTTGGGTCATGAAAACATGGTATCAGAGCACTAGGTTCACTTAGGTCTTACGAGTCATGAGCAAGTCTAGTAAAGTCTTGCGTATCAGTATGGAGACGTCTGTACGTATCTTTGAGAGGCTACAGGGCTGTTAGAAACACTTCCCTTCTTGATTCTTCAACGTGCGATTTGATTCTTTTGAGGTTTATGCCTTTATTCCTTTCCTATTCAGTCATATGTAACGTGGAGCGCTAGTTATCAATTGGGAATTGAGGAATCGTAATGTTACTACAGATGTGGTGCAGGATGTTTCTCCCTACGTAATTGACTGGTTTATTGTCGTCACCTTGCCACCTAGCCTCTGCTGCTCATACTTAACCCGCTGGAAATTTAGACATCTCGCTACATACTCAACTATATCCTTCATCCGCCACCACCAATAATGCTGCCTCAGGTCACGATACATCTTCGTGGCACCTGGATGAATAGAATATCGAGAACTGTGTGCCTCTTCTAGAATCTTCTCCCTCAATCTATTAACATTAGGAACACATAAACGACCTTGGACTCGTTGAACACCATCATCACCGATAGTAACCTCCTTGGAACCACTCAGTAGTACTGTGTCCCTAAGAACCAACAAGTGCAGATCGTCTTACTGACAAGCCTTAATCTGCTCAAATAATGATGATTGAGCGATGACGCATGCAAGAACTCGGCTGCGCTCTGAAATATCCAACCTCATAAGTTTGTTAGCCAATAACTGAATGTCCCAAGCCAATGGCCTCTCATATGCTGAAATGAATGCCAAACTACCTATGCTCTCAGCCTTTTTGCTCAAGGCATCCACAACCACATTCACCTTCCTCGGATGATAAATGATGGTAATATCATCGTCCTTTAGTAATTCAAGCCACCTGCGCCATCTCAATTAAGATCCTTGTACTTAAACAAATGCTGCAAACTATGGTGATCGGTGTAAACCTCTTAGGACACCCTATAAAGATAATCCCTCTAGATCTTGAGAGCATGAACTATTGTAGCCAACTCCAAATTATGTACGGGATAATTCTTTTCGTAGGTCTTCAACTAACGTGAAGAATATGCAATAGCTTGCCCCTCTTACATCAATACACAACCCAAGACATTGCACGAAACGTCTTAATACACGGTATACATCCCTGAACCGGAGGGCAACACTAACACCGGTGTTGTAGTTAAAGTAGTCTTGAGCTTCTGAAAGCTCACCTTGCAATTATCGGACCGTCTGAACGAAGCACCCTTCTGGGTTAATCTTGTCAAAGGGGCTGCAATAGATGAGAAGCCCTCCATGAACCAACGATAATAACCTACTAACCCTAAGAAACTCCTGATCTCGGTTGCTATGGTAGGACGAGGCCAACTCTGGACTCCCTCGATCTTCCTAGGATCCATCTTAATACCCCCACCTAATACACCATTCCCCAAGAAAGCCATGGAATCTAACCAGAATTCACACTTGGAGAACTTCGCATATAGCTTCTGTTCCCGCAAGGTCTGAAGCACTAACCTCAAATTTTGCTCATGCTCCCCCATACTATGTGAGTAGATAAATATTCCATCAATGAAGACAATGACAAATGAGTCGATATATAGCTTGAACACCCGATTCATCAAATCTATGAATGTCGTCTGGGAGTTAGTCAAGCCGAAGGACATCACTAAAAACTCATAGTGCCCACACCTGATCTTAAAAGCCGTCTTCGAAACATCTGAAGCATAAATCTTCAGCTGATGATACCCAGATCTCAAATCGATCTTAGAGAACACCCTGACACTCTATAACTGGTCAAACAAGTCATCAATGCGCGACAACGAGTACTTATTCCTGATGGTGACCTTGTTCAACTAGTGGTAATCAATGCACATCCGCATACTCCCATCCTTCTTCTTTACAAATAACACCAGTGTGCCCCAAGACGACACACTAGGTTTAATGAACCCTTTCTCAAGAAACTCTTGAAGCTGCTCCTTTAACTCCCTCAGCTCCTTTGGAGCCATGCGATAAGGCGAAGTATGGTCTGGGTGCCTAACACCAAATCAATGCTGGAATCGAAATCCTGATGCAACGACGTACCTGGCAGATCGACAGGAAATACATCAAAAAACTCTCGTACACCAGCATTGAATCTAATGCGAGAGTCTCCATAGTAGAATCCCGAACAAAGGCCAAATAGGCCAAATAACCCTTCTCGACCATATGTCGAGCCTTCAAGAAAGAAATAACTCGGTTGGAAGTGCAAAAAGACGAACTCCTCCACTCTAATCTAGGCAACTTAGGCATCAGCAATGTAACAATCTTGGCATAGAAATCAAGGATGGCATGGTATTGAGACAACTAGTTGATCCCTAGGATAACCTCGAAATCAACTATATCAAGCAATAGAAGGTCCGCTCTGGTCTCATAACCACAAAAAGTCACCACACAAGACCGATAAACCCAATCCACAACAACAAGATCACCCACTGGCATGTACACATATACATGAACACCTAAGTACTCGCGAGATACATCCAGGTAAGGAGAAAATAGAGAAGAAACATAGGAATAAGTGGACCCTGGATCAAATAATACCGAGAGATCCTTACGAGAGACATAAATAGTACCTGTGATCATTGCATCAGAGGGGACTGCCTCAGGCCTGGCTAGGAAAGAAAAACTAGATAGAGCACCACCTAACTAGCCTCCACCTTTAGGGAAACCCCTACCCACCTAGAAACCACCTCTGATTGGATGAGCGGGGGTGTGGTAGCCGGTGCGACAATCATGGGCTAATGGTCCTGCTGCTCGGCCTTGCCCAAAGTCTGGGACAAAACCTCTTCATATGGATAAACACCCCACACTCAAAACAACCCCTCAGAGCAGTGGATTGCTGACCTAAAGTATTAACCTAATGGCCTGAATACCCACTAAAGGAACCCTGAATAGCTGGCGGACAATAAGTACTCTTTGGAATAGCACAAAAGTAAGGTCATGTTGGAGCACTCCGAGCAGGCAGTTATGCTAACTGCATAGGCCTGCTAGACTGGCCCTTCATGAACTGAGCTCTTTCCCTAGGTGGGGCACCACTGAATCCACCAAACTGTCGGGGCCGCTTGTCCTTCGGCGCAAACTCTCCACTGTGATTATGGATACGCTCGATCCTTTGAGCTATATCCCTAATCTGATGAAAGAGAGTCCCCATCTCTACTTAACGAGCCATTAAAGCCTGAATCTCATGGTGCAAACCTGCAATGAACCTCCGCACCCTCTCTACGTCTATAAGGAGTATATTAGTTGCATGGCGAAACAAATTAGTGAATCTCACCTCATAATCGATCATAGACATGTCTATGACCCTGACATAGTCGCTCAAACTAACCCTAAAGCTCTTTTCTCTCCGAAGGTGGTATGTAGTTCTCCAAGAACATATGTGTAAACTGATCCCAAGTCAAGGGAGGTGAACCTGCTGGCCTACTATAGAGGTAAGCCTTCCACCATCTGCGGGCCTTGCCCTCAAGCTAAAAGGTGGTGAAGTCCACCCTGTTGGACTCCAATATCCCCATGTTATGTAGCCTATCCTTGCACCGGTCGATGGAATCATATGGGTCCTCTAACCGCTCACCCCCAAAGTTAGGAGGACAAAGCATAGTCCATTTGTCCAGCCGCTTTTGCTAATCGACGGTCGCGACTTGTATTGGCTCTGGCACAGCCACTGCAACTGGCTGGGCCCCGCCCGTAGGTAGTGCACCTAGGGTCTGATAAGTAGTAGACACGTGCCCTAGATCCTGAGTGGTAGGGGTCTGTGATCCCGCTCCCGCATGAGATATGGATAGGTATGCTGGAAATAAATCAGCCTGCATCATAGAGTCCGTAAACCACAACATACGTCCATTGACCTCTTGAAATCCCAGTGCAGTCATGAAATCTGCCGGGGCTAGCTCTGTTGTAGGCGCCTCATCCTGCTCGTCAATAACATGATCCTCTAATGGATCCACTAGTGGTAGAACAGGAGCAACTCTAGGATGCCATCATCCTATGACAGGAGCTGGAGGCCTCCCCCAGCCTCTGCCTCGGCCTCTAGCAATGGGGGGAATAGATCCTATACCACCCGGTACATCTTCTGCACGCATTTTCACCATATGTGAGAGATCAATAGAAAGATACTTAGCACAATATCAGCTGCACAATAGTAGATAAAGAAAGAGAGGTTTCCTAATATCGTGCAGCCTCCCAAAGATAAGTACAAACGTGTCCGCACTGATCCACAAGACTCTACTAGGCCTACTCATGACTCGTGAGACCTATGTGAACCTAAAGTTCTGATACCAAACTGTCACGACCCAAAACCCGTAATAGGTTGTGATGGCGCCTAACGCCGTTGTTCAACAAGCCCACAAGCGAACCTCCAATTTAGTTATCCCCTTTTGAATTTTTATACAGAAGTTTCCTTTTTTAAAAGAACGTGATCTCATGCAACTGTACATAATCTTTTCTTAAAAATACTAGCATGAGAAATATATAAATCCGGTGCCACAAGTGCATGAGCAAACTAGAGAATATATAAAACTATTACAACTATTAGATCGAAGCAAGGCAAGCAGCTTACCACTAAGTTTCCTTATAAGTGTGGCTACGCGCCTGTGTGACCACTGGTAGTACACGTCTCAGTACCTGCACATTTATTACATAAGTGTGCATAAGTATGTAAAATAATACGTACCTAGTAAGTAGCTAGTCTAACCTCAAAGAAGTAGTAACGAGGGATCGACTTGACACTTACTAGTGGTCAACCTATAATAAAAATACATAAAGTAGGCATGAAGAATGTACAACAAGTATCGACAAAACAAATAATCAAATCACTAAATATGACATAGCCGGCCTTGAAGGTGCTAACTCAACCGTTACCAAACCAAATCCAGTCTCATGTATTAAGCACGAAGCTACCAAGGCAGACGACCTGATCCCATAGGAATAGTGGTACTAAGTACTGTCGAGGCAAACGACCCAATCCCATAAGAATATGTTATTACACTGTCGATGAGAACATCCCGATCCCATAAGAGTAATTTAACACACTACCGAGGTGAACGGCCCGATCCCATTGGAGTAGAAAATCTTACCCCGCTCGCGGAAGTACATGTGAGTCGAGAAGACACAGATCCATAGTTCATCAAATATTTCCAAAGTTAGAGGCTAAGTTAGTATCTTTATTCTAATCCCCAATCTCAGTCATAATAAAAGAGATCAATACACAAAGATAGATACAAATAACACAATTAAGGCATAATGTGAATCTAGTTCTACCCGGACATAACATGAGTATAGCTACGTATGGGCTCTCGTCACCTCGTGCGTACATAGCTCCCCACAACAAGTAGCACGCAACAATTAATGCACTTACGGGAAAAAAATTCCTCTTACAAAGTTAGGCAGAGACTTACGTCGCTTTCAAGTTCACTAATCAGCTCTTTAACCTCACTAGAACTCTCCAAATGAAGCTGAGTAGTCCAAAGCTAATAAAAAATAAACTAATCAGCAAGTGCTCAAAAGTTTATTATTTAACCACTACAGTAAATTACGTAACCCATTTTGGAAGGTCCCTAAAAGTCACCCTCGGGCCCACGTGCCCGAATTTTAGAAATTTTCGAAGATAAATGTTACTCATGACCTCACAAACTCAAATATATAATTCATTCCAATTTCCATAACCAAATCCGTGATCAAATCCCAATTTTACTTAAACCCTAGGTTCTCCACAAATTCCCACAAAATTCACTAATTCCCATATTTAATCTACCTATAATACATGTATTTAATTTTAAAAAGGGTAGAATTTACTTACCTTGTTATTTTAATGAGAACCGCCCACAAAAGTGCTCTCAAATTCGCCCAAGACCAAGTAAAAATGTGTGAAAAATAGGCTAAGTCCCGAATTAAATGCACTCTACTGCCTAGCAATTTTCACACCTGCGGTCAGAAACTCTGCATCTGCGGCTCCTCGCCCGCACCTGCTCATCCGTACCTCCAGATCACCTCATGCATGTGCGACCAAGGCCAAGCTACCTCGATCCACACCGGCGGACCCCTCATCGCAGGATCGCTTTTACTTCTGCAAAAAATTACTTGCTTCTGCGGACCTCACAGACTCCCCTCCATTCTGCACCTGCGACCAAGGTCCGCATCTGCAACCATTTCCACCGCAGGTGCAAATGCATCAGATACATGAAACCTTCAGCACTTTGCCAAAGTGCAATCACGCTCCGTCGACCATCCGAATTCCACCCGAGGGCCCCAGGACCTCGACCAAACGTGCCAACAAGTTCCAAATATCATTCCAGACTTAGACGAAGCCTTCAATCACATCAATCAATATCAAAAACGCGAATCGCATGCCAATTCAAGACTATTAAAACTAATGAATTTCCAACATCTAAAATCGATATCGAAATCTATCGAAAAAACTTTGATTGACCTCAAATTTTGCACACAAGTCATAAATGACACAACGGTCCTACTCTAACTCTGGAACCAATAATCGGAGCCCGGTATCAACAAAATCAACTCTCGGTCAAACTTCTTAACCTGCCAAACCTTCAAGTTTCCAACTTTCACCAATTTAAGCCACAACGACCTACAGACCTCCAAATCAATATCCAGATACACTTATAAGTCAAAAATCATCATACAAACCTATTGGAATTATCAAATCCTGGTTCCGATATCGTTTACTCAAAATCTTTACTCAATCCAAACTTGACCTTCTTTGGCCACTATTAAGGAACTAAGTGTTCCGATTTAAACCCAAACCCTTCCAAACCTGAATCGACCATCCTCGAAAGTCACAAAATAGTAAAAATACATACGACAAGTCATAATCAGGGGTACATGGATTTAGAAAATAAAATGACCAGTCGCATCATTATATGTTTGGATTGGGTGTTGTTATAAATGATTGAGAATATTCTTTGGAGTTTATATCTCAATTTTTAGAGAATTGGGTGAAGATTCGAGGTTGTTTTGTTAGGATTTCATTTTGAAACTCGAAGAAGAAGACTTAAACAAGTTATATATATTTTGTATTTCAGTTGTAGAAACGACATACAAAATATATACAACTAATAGAATTATATATAAGTTGTATATAAATTATAGTTTTTCACAAGATTCTTGTCACGACCCAAAATCCCACCATAAGTGTCATGATGGTACTTAGTCTCTAAGACTAAGTAAGCCATTTATAATAACAATTCAAGCCATTTTTTTAGGATAATCGAAACCAACAACGGAAATAAAGATACAACCTCCCAAGACTAGTAGTACTGAGTCATGAACTCTAACTTAATACATGAAATGATCTGAAGGAAATCAAATATACATTACTGCTCGAATAATAATTAACAGTACGATAAGAGGGAAAGACTCCAAGGGACTGCGATGACCAAACAACCCTACCTTGAATCCTTGCGATCACACTCTAACTCTGTCCGAGTCCTATATCTCCAATACCTGGCTCTGTACAAAAAAATGTACAGAAGTGTAGTATGAGTACACCACAGCGGTACCCAGTAAGTATCAAGACTAACCTCGGTGGAGTAGTGACGAGGTACAGTCAAGACACTCACTAATCAATAAACCTGTGCAGTGTAGCAGTATATTATAATAATAATAATAATAATAATAATAATAATAATAATAATAATAATAATAATAATAATAATAATAATAATAATAATAGAAACAAATAACAATGATGGCAACTAGAATCAATCAATGATATAAACAACAAGGCAACAAGAACACCAATAATATTGCTTAAACGAATAAGGAACACAAATCAATCAAGTCTCAGATATATGTCTTTCAAATGCAAGCACTTCAATAAAATCCTTAGGATATAATCCTGCCAAATAAATATATATTTCGAATTTACTCTCTTAAATAACTAGCTTTCAACAAAAATTCTTTCAAATAATTTTTTTGGAATATAATTCCTTCAAATAAATGTCATCATGTGACATCTTACTTCATAATCATACAATACTGGTCTCGCCCACTTTCATATTTCCACGGCACCTCGTGCCCATATTTCTTTCATAACTGCAGGGACAACTCACGTGCCAAAAATATCAATATATATATAAAAATCTGCACGATCAATTTATTTTAGAAATAGTTTTAATGAAGAAAATGACATTGTACTTAAATTAAAACGTTAGATAAAATATTGATTTGGATGTAAAAATTATTAAATTAAAATATAATGGTAATTTCTTTTCTTAAAACAACTCAATCATTAAAAATCAGTAAAACCAAAAATATAAATCTTCAAAGTCTCGTACTAAAAAGTCAAGCCAAAACAATGCAATAAGGAGCACAAAACACATAATCATAAAGTCAACTAGTACATCACGGAAGAAGACATGAATTTACATACTAATGAAATAAAATCACCAAGGACAAGAACATAAATAAAGAAATATCAACGGGGCACTCCCGAGCACCGCCTCGTAGTCCCAAATTATAAATAAACTCACAATAGCTCATTTCCTTATATCACCACGGGAGCCTTCACATATAATTTTAAAGAAAATATTTTTCCCCGAAATCGCATCCTGCGTTTTAGCCACCCTTATCACACCGCATGACTTCTAGTAGTTCCCCTACTAGCCACACGTTTCAAGCCACCCTTATCTCACCACATGCGTTTCAACACCCTGCCCTTATATCACCGCATACGTATCAATATCACAATATTTCCCAAATCGCATCTCAAGTTCCCAAATATCACAACATAATACAACTTGCACCTCAAATGCCCAATTATAGCAACATAATAAAACTTGCACATCAAGTGATCACATATCAAAACATATCACAAATTGCACATCAAGTGCTCAAATATTACAACATATTACAAATTTCATATCCAATGCTCAAATCTTACAACATATCACAAATTTTACGTCAAGTGCTCAAATATTACAACATATCACAAATTGCACATCAGGTGCCCAAATATTACAACTTGCCACATAAATCAACAATACATTATTTATCCACAATAAGAAGCTCACGGCTCGGTCATAATGCGCACATAAATTCTAACAAAATATTTGGGAGTGAAAACTCAACAAAATAATATTTCACAATTTAACACTTCGCCTCAATATGATTTACATCCTTTATAACTCAATATCAATTTCAACAACATGAACTGAAAAGAAATTCATCAAGGGACAACACTTTTTTTTTAATTCACAACTTCATGAAATAAATAGATTTATTCATCTTATTAACTAAATTTCTCATTTAAATTGTATGTAGATAAAAGCAATAATGAAAATTATTTCCATAAAAATAGCAACTCAAACAAACATAGAGTTCACATAAAAGTCAAGTAGCAATCGCACTAAATTATCTGATAAAAATAATCTAGACAAATAAGGAATGAGATATGACATATAAGAGATTGAATAAGTCCCAACAATTTTACAATTTAATACATAAGGTTGTCTACGAATTTTAACCGATATAATTTGCACATATAAACCAAGTACGTACTCGTCACCTCGCGTACATGGTTTTCAATCACACAATTTCCACATAAGACTCAATGCCTAAGGGGAAATTCCCCCACACAAGGTTAGGCAAGATACTTAGCTCAAATCACGCTATCTCAATCCAATAATAGATAATTTTCCTTGATTATCCAGCTCTGAATAGTTCGAATCTAGCCAAAAATAATTCAATACAATCAACACAAATTATTGGAATCAATCCCATATGAAAATACCAAATTTTCCAATAAAATCCGAAATTAGATAAAAATTGGCCGTGGGGCCCACGTCTCGAAATCCGACGAAAGTTACAGAATATGAACGGCTATTCAACCACGAGTCCAACCATACTAAAATTACTAAATTCCAACAATGAATCGACTTCCAAATCTTAAATCTAAGGTATAGAGAATTTCTACCATTTTCAACCCAATTCACTAATTTCATGATAAAAACAACAGTAGATTCATGTATTTTAACCAAAATCGAGTTAGAATCACTTACCCCAATCCATATGGTGAAAATCGCCTAAAAAATCGCTTCAATCCGAGCTCCATAGCTCCAAATATGTTAAAAATGGTAGAAACTCGCGATTTGTAATCTGTCCAGGTAAGTCGTAGGTGTCGAATACGACTTATAAATCGCATTTGGTAACAGCGATTTGTCTCTGCCTCAGAACACAACATTACCTGCCTTCAGTAAATCAATCATAACGTTTTGTACAAATGTCCACATGATGAACGGTTTGAAGCATTAGAAACTAGACTCAAAGACCTTTAATTTGATAGGCTGTGCATCATATAACACCTTATATATATGTAGATATGCTTATCCAAAGTGTGATCTTGTGCGTGCTCATTTAGAATTTTAGTCTATCTTGAAATTTTCCAACTTGGCTTAGACTTAGGCTTCTCCTTAGACCCTAAATAACTTATAATTTACTTCATACACTTATTATCATATCCAATTGATATCCATCATATTAATAGTCCGTCTTTGCACACAAAATAATATAATTAGCGCACATCAACTTTCTTAATAGCTTAAGTACTTCAAAAAAATTTTCTGGGGTGTTACATTCTCCCTCACTTAGGATCATTCGTCCTCGAATGAGAAGTAGAGTCGACCCAATTCTGCACATAGCTTCACTCTTTTCTCACACACCTCAAGTTTCCAAAATTCGAGTAACTCTCAAATTTTTTAGAAATTTTGGCAGAGGCTCCCCTGTAATTGGGCTTATCCACCTGTCAGAGTAACACCAAAATAACTCCTAACAACACATCCACAACCCAAATCAATAACACTAATCTCAGAATTACAATAATTGCATCATCATAATGATATTTGAACATAAAACACATCATATATATATATATATATATATATATATATATATATATATATATATATCCCTAACTACATCTCTGGTTTTAATAATTATCCATAATTGATTACAACATCGCCAATTAACTTGCTGAAACAAAATCTCGTTTCGAACCTCCACTTTACTAACAACGAGGCACGAGGCATGAAGATCTCATAATTATTTACCTAAATTAACGAGTCACATTTTACGCCACTTGGCACTCACCTCATAGGCTGAAACTAAATAATTACAACACGAATTTAGCAAAAATATGCACAATAACACATAAAAGAATTATCAAATAAGCCTAACAGGCATGACTCCCTGTTAATACTATAGTACAAATTATAATTTCACAAAAAGGATAATTTAAACACATAAATTTTCATCACAAGGATCTCGTCCTCATATAACTTGAATAGCAGCACATAGCCCGTTTTAAATATTTCACATCCTCTAAAAATTGTGAGAACCTCGTCCTTAACTCTGAATCAAAAGTATTTTGCACATTGTGCCAACTGAATTCTTTTCATTTCCTTTCTTTCTTCTTTTAAATAATTTCCGTTAAACACAATCACAACATATAATGAACCTTCATACCGGTAGGGAATATAATTCACAATTGAAATCAATTATTTGGAAATTACATCAAACTCACCGAAATGATTAACAAAATTCACTTTTAGCCTCAACACTATTCTTACTGACCAACACATAATGATAAACATAGCTATCTCCATAACATCTCTCAACAGGAGTATTCATATAAGTAGACTTTAGGATTAAGAAACTCACTCATGAGTGGAGAATATTAGGAGGATTTGCCTCGCTACTCAGGATCGAATCAAGTTAGTAAAATTGTTACTTTGTAATAACTCGAGATCGTATTTGGAATGACACTATCTGGTGTAGTAACCTCTGCCATACCATAGCAAATATATCAATGGGTGGGCCCCACCTCTTAGGTGCCCTCTACCCGCTTGTCCTCCACCCCTAACTGATAGTGTAGGTAGAGTAGTAATTGTAATGGAGTGTGTGGCATGTGTGTTCTGATGAAATAGGTTTCTCCCAAGTCTCGAATAATTTCTCATGATGTGCCTAGTATCACCACACTCAAAACAACCCACTTACGGTTCGGCTTCTCATATTGTGTCTGTGCCGGATAACTGAATAACTATTGTACGAAATCCCGTTCCAGCGGTGCATTAAAAGATGACTGTCCCACATGAGAGACCTGATTAATTGGAGCACAACGAGTATTCAAAAATGCGGTCTGGGCTGGCCGACCACCCAAGCCTCTGCCATAATGAGTTATAACTGCAAAGAAGAATCTGCCGAATTCTACAGAACCTCGAGACCTTTTGGTTTCCTTAGTTTCCTTTTTTTTCCTCGCTCCGAACACGTTCTAGCATCTTAGCAAATTTTTTTTTACCACTAGTCGAAATGAAGTATCAGCCTGCAGTTCCCAAGTCATACAAAATTTTATGATCATAATAGAGTCCTTTAATGAATCCATGGACTCGTTCTCTTGCTGTAGGAACGAATGTAGGGATATTACATGCTAATGCACTAAACCTGATGTCATATTCTGATATTGTCGTGGTGTCCTTATACAACTGTTCAAACTCTCTGTGCCACAGATTATGGAGAGTCTGGGGAAAAAACTCTTTCAAAGCATTTCTGAAGACTGAGCCCAAGTAGATGGTTGGTCTGCCCTCTCCATATGCTTTCCACAAACACCGATGGAGAATTATCTCTTCCAAGGCCAATTTCTTCTTTTACTATGCTAACTTAACATTGTTAAGTTGATCCATTTCTTTACATGCTCTTCGATTATTGCTTGAGTTAACTCTTCCCCCTATTTATACACAACGATAAGTAAAGCTCCATACAGACAAATCTTCGAATGAACCACATAGTCTAGAAGATCATCAACCACCGTACTTCCTTTGAAGCACCCCATAATCCGCAACCGAGACATCCACACTGAGTAGACCTTCTGTAAATTTAAAGTGGTTTATCTAACTCCTTTGGTACTGAAGTATAGGATTATTAAGGACACAAACATACCATGAGTCCCAAATTTATCCCTTGCAAAAATCTCACACCTTAAACATGTGCAAATTTTGGGGAACCTTATAGTACCACAAATATACATTTCAGGCCAAGAATAATATAACATGTGACCCCACAATCCGTCCATTGATAGTGAACTCCCCCACTTGGCGCGAAGTCATAGGTCACAACGTCCGATGATCCACAATATTAACCTTTACAGCTCATATAAATCAACCAGATGACAAGGTCTGTTCTACCCCCACACGATTCATGAGTGATCTTTCAATACATCTGCATCTTCAGCCGGGACCACATATTGAGACAATGTTGAGCATTTCTAGTTGCCTTATAACCCCTCTATAGTATCACAAACCGTTGGCGTATAGTTGATATCGAGTTCGTAATTTCATACACGAGTGGATGCAAAAAAACATAAGATATATGCTTCAAGCTGAATAAATACTGCACGATAAGGAATGAAAGAAATGGAAAGTTTCCTAATAGCTCTGTATCCTCTCGAAGATAAGTACAGACGTCTTTGTACCGATCTGCAAGACTCTACTAAACTCGTTCGTGACTCGTAGAACCTATGAACCTAGAGCTCTGATACCAACTTGTGACGACACAAAATCCCATCATAAGTGTCGTGATGACACTTAGTCTCTAAGACTAAGTAAGCCGTTTATAATAACAATTCAAGCCATTTTTTAGGATAATCAAAACCAACAATGAAAATAAAGATACAACTTCCCAAGACTGGTAGTACTGAGTCACAAACTCTAACTTAATACATGAAATGATCTGAAGGAAATTAAATATACATTACTGCGCGAATAATAATTAACAATACGATAAGAGGAAAAGACTCCTAGGGACTGCGATGACCAAACAACCCTACCTTGAATCCTTGCGATCACACTCTAACTCTGTCCGAGTCCTATATCTACAATACCTGGCTCTGTACAAAAAAAAAATATATAAGTATAATATGAGTACACCACAACGGAACCCAGTAAGTATCAAGACTAACCTCGATGGAGAAGTGACGAGGTACAGTCAAGACACTCACTAATCAATAAACCTGTGCAGTGTAGCAGATAATAATAATAATAATAATAATAATAATAATAATAATAATAATAATAATAATAATAATAATAATAATAATAATAATAATAATAATAATAATAATAATAATAATAATAATAATAATAATAATAATAATAATAATAATAATAATAAATGATATAAACAACAAGACAACAAGAACACCAATAATATTGCTCAAACGAATAAGGAACACAAATCAATCAAGTCTCTCAGATATATGTCTTTCAAATGCAAGTACTTCAATAAAATCCTTAGGATATAATCGTGCCAAATAAATATATATTTCGAATGTACTCTCTTAAATAATTAGCTTTCAACAAAAATTCTTTCAAATAATATTTTTGGAATATAATTACTTCAACTAAATGTCACCATGTGACATCTCACTTCATAATCATACAATACGGGTCTCTGCCCACTTTCATATTTCCACGGCACCTCGTGCCCATATTTCTTTCATAACTGCACGGACAACTCACGTGCCAAAAATATCAATATATATGTAAAAATCTGCACAATCAATTTATTTTAGAAATAGTTTTAGTGAAGAAAATGACATTGTACTTAGATTAAAATATTAGATAAAATACTGATTTGGATGTAAAAATTATTAAATTTAAATATAATGGTAATTTTTTTTATTAAAACAACTCAATCATCAAAAATCAGTAAAACCAAAAATATAAATCTTCAAAGTCTCGTACTAAAAAGGCAAGCCAAAACAATGCAATAAGGAGCACAAAACACATAATCATAAAGTCAACTAGTACATCACGGAAGAAGACAAGAATTTATATATTAATAAAGTAAAATCACCAAAGACAAGAACATAAATAAAGAAATATCAACGGGGCACTCCCGAGGTACCGCCTCGTAGTCCCAAATCATAAATAAACTCACAATATCTCATTTTCTTATATTATCGCGGGAGCCTTCACATATAATTTTAAAGAAAATATTTTTCCACGAAATAGCATCCCACGTTTTAGCCACCCTTATCACACCGCATGACTTCTAGTAGTTACCCTTACTAGCCACGCGTTTCAAGCCACCCTTATCTCACCGCATGCGTTTCAACACCCTGCCCTTATATCACCGAATGTGTATCAATATCACAATATTTCACAAATCGCACCTCAAGTGCCCAAATATCACATCATAATACAATTTGCACCTCAAGTGCCCAATTATCGTAGCATAATACAACTTGCACCTCAAATGATCACATATCAAAATATATCACAAATTGCACATCAAGTGCTCAAATATTACAACATATTACAAATTTCACATCCAGTGCTCAAATCTTAGAACATATCACAAATTTCATGTCAAGTGCTCAAATATTACAACATATCACAAATTGCACATCAGGTGCACAAATATTACAACTTGCCACATAAATCAACAATACATTATTTTTCCACAATAAGAAGCCCACGACTCGGCCATAATGCGCACAAAAATTCTAACAAAATATCTGGGAGTGCAAATTCAACAAAATAATATTTCACAATTTAACACTTCGCCTCAATATGATTTACAACCTTTATAACTCAATATCAATTTCAACAACATGAATTGAAAAGAAATTCATCAAGGGACAACACTTTTTTTTATTCACAACTTCATGAAATAAATAGATTTATTCATCTTATTAACTAAATTTCTCATTTAAATTGTATGTAGATAAAATCAATAATGAAATTATTTCCATAAAAATAGCAACTCAAACAAACATAGAGTTCACATAAAAGTCAAGTAGCAATCGCACCAAATTATCTTATAAAAATAATCTAGACAAATAAGGAATGAGACATGACAAATAAGAGATTTAGTAAGTCCCAACAATTTTCCAATTTAATACATAAGGTTGTCTATGAATTTTAACCGATATAATTTGCACATATAAACCAAGTACGTACTCGTCACCTCACGTACATGGTTTTCAATCACACAATTTCCACATAAGACTCAATGCCTAAGGGGAAATTCTCCCACACAAGGTTAGGCAAGATACTTACCTCAAATCACGCTATCTCAATCCAATAATAGATATTTTTCCTCGATTATCCAACTCTGAATAGTTCAAATCTAGCCAAAAATAATTCAATACAATCAACACAAATTATTGGAATCAATCCCAT
Source organism: Nicotiana sylvestris (assembly GCF_000393655.2). Lineage (NCBI taxonomy): Eukaryota > Viridiplantae > Streptophyta > Magnoliopsida > Solanales > Solanaceae > Nicotiana > Nicotiana sylvestris. The sequence continues at coordinate 86,525,592 of NC_091065.1, read as the reverse complement.
ATGAAAATACCAAATTTTGCAATAAAATCCGAATTTAGATAAAAAATTGTCTGTGAGGCACACGTCTCGAAATCCAACGAAAGTTACAAAATATGAATGCCCATTCAACCACGAGTTCAACCATACCAAAATTACTAAATTCCAACAACAAATCGATCTCCAAATCTTAAATCTAAGGTATAGAGAATTTCTTCTTTTTCAACCCAATTCACTAATTTCGTGATAAAAACAACAATAGATTCTTGTATTTTAACCAAAATCGAGTTAGAATCACTTACCCCAGTCCATATGGTGAAAATCGCCTCAAAAATTGCTTCAATCCGAGCTCCATAGCTCCAAATATGTTAAAAATGGCTGAAACTCGCGATTTGTAATCTGTCCAGGTAACTCGCAGGTGTCGAATACGACTTATAAATCGCATTTGGTAACAATGATTTGCCTCTGCTTCAGAACACAACATTACTCGTCTTCAGTAAATCAATCATAACATTTTGTACAAATGTCCAAATGATGAACGGTTATAATAGTTAGAAACTAGACTCAAAGACCTTTAATTTGTTAGGTTTTGCATCATATAAAACCTTATATATATATAGATATGATCGTCCAAAGTGTGATCTTGTGCGTGCTCATTTAGAATTTTAGTCTATCTTGAAATTTTCAAACTTGGCTTAGACTTAGGCTTCTCCTTAGGCCCCAAATCACTTATAATATACTTCATACACTTATTATCATATCCAATTGATATCCATCATATTAATAGTCCGTCTTTGCACACAAAATAATATAATTAGCGCACTTCAACTTTCTTAATAGCTTAAGTACTTCAAATTTTTTTTCTTGTTAGTTACTTTTCGTAAATACGAAAACTTAGACAATACCTGGTAAATAAGTTTAAAATCTCGTATATATACGAAAAAAATTCCCAAATAGAAATATGCCTCCCTAATCTGAAACGTCTCCCATATTTGTTCCGTAACTCACAACTCTATCCTCATTGTTATTCTTAAATATATTTTTTGCAAATGTTATGCAAGTTTTTAGAATTAGTTTAACATTATATTCTAGTTCTAGTATATTGAGATTTTTTACCTAATCATGCTACATTATAAACCTATTTATACTCATTAGAGAAGCTTTGACTTAATTACTTTTAATATACGCATTTACTAATCATACATAAAATCATGATAAATTAGGATCCCTTAATATTAGGTAATTAAATAGGTAGCAATGGATAGCCTTTTAATTTCTAGGTTCTGCACTCATCATATGAAGATAACTTCTCTCTCATATGAGGGGTTGTCACGACCCAGATTTTTCCCCACCTTCGAAAGTTGTGATGACGCCTACTAATGTGAGCTAGGAAAGCCAAACCTTTAACTTCTTACCTTATTATCCAATTATTTCTGGTTAACAATTATAAGGCGATAACGTGATAACAACGGAAATTCAAATTTAAGCGGAAGGGAACAATAAAATATATGAAAACTGTATCTATTACAAATACTTAAGCCTTAACCACCCAAAAGCTGATGTCACAGTGTCACAGACTGTCTAAGATTGCTACATACAAAGTCTAAAGAAATAATAGTACATTGTTTCTGAATAAAAGAAAAATGAAACAGGAAATAGGGATAGCGGGAGACGCCAGGGTCTGCGGACGCCTGCAGGTCTACCTTGGATCTCCGCATGGACTGAAGGTAGCCTCCACACTATGGTCTAAAAGCTGCTCCGGGATCTGCACATAGTGCAGAGTGTAGTATCAGCACAATCGACCCCATATGATGGTAAGTGTCTAGCCTAACCTCAGCGAAGTAGTGACGAGGCTAGGACCAGACTACCAAATAAACCTGTGCAATTCAAATACATACAGCGGAAAAGAAGTACAAAAATAAGCAGACAAAATAGGAGGGGGAGCATACAGTAGGGGAGAGAACAGTTCTGAATAGAAAGACATCAAATAAATGAAAGAAACAACATAACTTGGATACCAACAAAGAATCAGAAATCAATAAATGTACGACATCACCCTTCGTGCTTTTACTCTCGTCCTCACCAAAGCAATCATACAATAAAAATGTGCACGGCATTACCCTTCGTGCTTTTACTCTCTTTCCTCACCATATAATCAATAAAATCGGCACGGAATAGTACATCGTGCGGCACGACATCACCCTTCGTGCTTTACACTATTTCCTCACAATAATACACGACATCACCCTTCGTGCTTTACAATCTTTCCTTACAGAACAAACAATGCACGACATCACCCTTCGTGTTTAACTCTCTTCCTTACCCAAACAACAATCACAAATAATAGGGCAAGGGAATAAATGAAATTGCAATAAAGATCCTGGCAAGGGAACAACAATTCAAAAAATAAATCCCAGCAAGGGAGATAACGAATAAATCATCAATAGCCCGGCAAGGGCGACAACATAATGATCTCTTCTCTTTCTCACTTTTACTTCACAACTCGAGCGAATGCTCTAGAGGTACAATTTTTTACTTACACTTTCACAATTCGTTATATAACTTGAGTCACGCTCCTCAATGTTCATAGGTCACAATTCCTTCCACAAACTTTAAACAACAAATAGAAACCACCACTAAGGCATGAAAGATACAACGAAGTCATGATAATCACAATATAAAGACTCACGGGCATGCTAGACACCAGTGTATAGATTCTCGTCACCATGCCTATACATTGTACTCAACAATTAAAACATAGCAAATAGGACTCAACTCCTAATCCCTCAAGCTAAGGTTAGACCAAACACTTACCTCGATGCCACGAACACAATTCACGATTCAATTATAGCTTTACCCCTTGATTCCACCACCAATTCGCTTGTATCTAGTCACAAGTTACTTAATTACATTAATAAACGCTAAATGAATCAATTTGAATGCATGAAAATGAATTTTCCAAAGTTTTACCCAAAAAGTCAAAAATCGTCCCCGGGCCCACATGGTCAAAACCCTAGGTTCGAACCAAAACCCGATTATCCCTTCCCCCACGAACTCAAATATATAATTGGTTTTGAAATCATACCTCAAATCGAGGTCCAAATCGACAATTTTTGAAAAACCTAGGTTCTACCCAAAACACCCAATTTCCCGCATGAAAATCATTGATTTTGAGTTGAAATCATGTTAAAAGATGTTAAGAAGTGAAGAAAATGAGTTAGAAATCACTTACCAACGTTTTGGAGAAGAAATGTTGTTTGAAAAATCGCCTCTTATGTTTTTGGGGTTTTGAAAAATGAAAAATAACTAAAAATCTGGTCTAAATATACTACTCTCAGATGCCCTGCGCGGACCACACAAAATCAACTGCGGCCGCACAACCCTTCTTGTGTAGTGCAATGACATGTTTTGGTATTTTGGAAATAACTTTCTCTATAGATGTCCAAATTTTGCTTTCTTTACCTTTCTGAAAACTAGACACGAAGGGCTACAACTTTCATTTTTAAATCATCTCAAAATTCCCTGTAGATCAAAAGATAAAGGCTTCCGAAGTCGGACCAGTGAATCTGTGCGGACCGTACAAAATCAACTGCGGCCGCATAGTCACCAGTGCGGACAACACAAAAACCAGTGCGGACCGCACTAGCAGGTTCAGAGATTTGCACTTCTCTGAACCTCCAATAGCTATGTTTTAAGCCTAAGACATCCCGGAACCTACCCGAAACTCACCCGAGCCCTCGAGACTCCAAACCAAATGTGCATACTAACTCAAAACATCATATGGACCTACTCGTGCGATCACATCATCAAAATAACATGTAAAATCATGAATATAACCTCAAAACTCAACATTTTCATCAAGAACTCTCAAAGTTCATAATTCTTCAATCGGAAGTCCAACTCACATAAAATAAACTCCGTTTTACACCAAATTTCACAGTTATCTTTCAAATACTATAACAAGTTTGTACCGGGCTCCGGAACCAAAATATGGGCCCGATAACAATGGTTTCAAACATTAATTCTTTTCTTTATTTCTTAGATAAGTCAGTAAAACAATTTCTTTAAAAATTTGATTTCTAAGGCTTGGGACCTCGGAATTCATTTCCGGGCATACACCCAAGTCCCATATTTTATTGCGGACCTCCCGGGATCGTCGGAACATGGATCTGAGTCTGTTTGCTCCAAATGTTGACCAAAGTCAACCATAATCAAATTTTAACTCTAAAATTTCTATTTCTTATATTTTCACATAGAAGGCTTTCCGGATATAGGTCCGGACCACGCATGTAAATCAAGGTGGTGCAAAAAGGAAGTTTTTAGGCCTCAGAACACTGAATTCACTTGCAACACAAGTGATGACCTTTTGGGTCATCACATTCTCCACCTCTAAAACAATCGTTCGTTCTCGAACAGACATAAGAACGAAGTACTTGAGTCGGGAAAAAGATAGGGATAACGGCTCTGCATATCGGTCTCGAAATCCCAGGTCGATGCCTCAGCGGGTTGACCCCTCCACAGAACACGAACAGAAGGAAAACTCTTCGATCTCAACTGATGAATTTGCCGGTCTAGAATAGCTACCGGCTCCTCCTCATAAGACAAGTCCTTGTCCAACTAGACAGTGCTGAAATCTAACACGTGGGATGGATCACCGTGATACTTTCGAATCATGGACACATGAAACACTGGATGCACGGCTGATAAGATCGGTGGCAATGCAAGTCTATATGCCACCTCTCCTACTCGATCATGAATCTCAAACGGGCCAATGGACCTAGGGCTAAGCTTGCCCTTCTTCCCAAATCTCATCACGTCCTTCACAAGCAACACTCGAAGCAATACCCACTCACCGACCATGAATGCCAAATCATGAACCTTGCGGTCGACATAACTCTTTTGCCTGGACTGAGCTATACAAAGCCTATCCTGAATAATCTTGACCTTGTCCAAGGTCTCCTGAACCAGATCCGTACCTAACAACCGAGCCTCTCCCGACTCAAACCATCCAACCGGAGACTGTCACCGCCTACCATATAAAGCCTCATACAGAGCCATTTGAATACTCGATTGGTAGCTGTTGTTGTAGGCAAACTCTGCTAAAGGCAAAAATTGGTCCCACGAGCCTCCAAAGTCAATGACACAAGCTCGGAGCATATCCTCCAAAATCTAAATGGTCCGCTCGGACTGCCCGTCCGTCTGAGGATGAAACGTTGTGCTCAACTCAACCCGTGTGCCCAACTCTCGCTGAACTGCTTTCCAGAAATGTGAGGTAAATTGCGAGCCTCGGTTCGAAATGATAGACTCGGGTACACCATGAAGACGAATAATCTCCCGGATATAGATCTCAGCTAACCTCTCGGAAGAATAGGAGACTGCCACAGGAATGAAATGTGCTGACTTGGTCAGCCTATCAACAATAACCCACACTGTATCGAACTTCCTCTGAGTCCGTAGGAGTCCAACAACGAAGCCCATAGTGACCCGCTCCCACTTCCACTCAGGAATCTCAATCTTCTGGAACATACCACCAGGCCTCTAATGTTCATACTTAACCTGTTGACAATTCAAACACCGAGCCACAAATGCTACGATATCCTTCTTCATTCTCCGCCACCAATAATGCTACCGCAAATCCTGATACATCTTTGAGGCACCCGGATGAATAGAGTATCGGGAACTATAGGCCTCCTCTAAAATCAACTCTCGGAGCCCATCCACATTAGGCACACAAACTCGACCCTGCAATCTCAAAACTCCATCATCACCTAAGGTAACCTGCTTGGCACCTTCCGCGCTACACCGTGTTTCTAAGGACATAAAAATGGGGATCATCATACTGCCGATCATGGATGCGCTCCAATAAAGAAGAACGAGCGACCGTGCAAGCTAACACACGACTGGGATCAGAAACATCCAACCTCATGAACTGATTGGCCAAAGCCTGAACATCTAAAGTAAGCGGTCTCTCACCGATCGGAATATAAGCAAGACTGCCCATACTGGTTGACTTCCTACTCAAAGCATCAACTACCACATTGGCCTTTCCTGGATGATATAAGATGGTGATATTATAGTGCTTTAACAATTCCAACCACTTCCTCTGCCTCAAATTTAAATCTTTTTGCTTGAACAAATATTGAAGACTCTTGTGATCCGTGAACACCTCACATGCCACGCCATACAGATAATGCCTCCAAATCTTCAATGCGTGAACAATGGATGCCAACTCCTAATCATGAACCGGATAGTTTTTCTCATGAATCTTCAACTGCCGCGAAGCATAGGCAATGAACTTGCCATCATGCATTAATACTGCACCAAGTCCAATACGAGATGCATCACAATAGACTATATAAGGCCCTGAGGCTGTGGGAAAAACCAACACTGGTGCCATAGTTAGAGCCGTCTTGAGTTTCTAGAAGCTCTCCTCACACTCATCTAACCATCTGAACTAGGCACCCTTCTAGGTCAACCTGGTCATCGGGGTTGCGATAGATGAGAATCCCTTCACAAACCGAAGATAGTAGCCTGCAAATCCTAAGAAAATCCAAATCTCTGTAGCTGATGCTGGTCTAGGCTAGTTCTTGACTGCCTCAATCTTCTTCAGATCAACCTGAATACCCTCTGCTAATACAACATGACCTAGAAATGCAACTGAACTCAACCAGAACTCACACTTCGAGAATTTAGCATATAACTGACTATCCCTCAAGGTCTGAAGAACCACTCTAAGATGCTGCTCGTGCTCCTCCCGGATACGGGAATATATCAAAATATCATCAATGAAGAATATCACAAATGAATCCATGTAAGGCCTGAACACTCGGTTCATCAAATCCATAAAAGTTGCTGGGGCATTTGTCAACCCGAATGACATCACCAAGAACTCATAATGCCCATATCGAGTGCGAAAAGCTATCTTAGGGACATAGGATGCCCTAATCCTCAACTGATGGTAGCCAGATCTCAAGTCAATCTTCGAAAATAACTTGGCACCCTGGAGCTAATAAAACAAATCATCAATCCTCGGCAATGGATACTTATTCTTGATTGTAACCTTGTTCAACTGCCGGTAATCAATACACATTCTCATCGATCCGTCCTTCTTCTTAACAAACAACACCGACGCACCCCAAGGCAAAACACTCCGCCTAATAAAACCCTTCTCAAGCAAGTCTTGCAACTGCTCCTTCAACTCTTTCAACTCAGGCGGGGCCATACGATACGGCGGGATAGAAATGGGCTGCGTGCCCGGAGCCAAATCTATGCAAAAGTCAATATCCCTGTCAGGTGGCATACTCGGCAGGTCTGAAGGAAAAACCTCGAGAAACTCACAAATAACTGGCACAAAATCAATAGAAGGAACCTCAACACTAGAATCATGAACATATGCCAAATAGGCTAAATACCCCTTCTCGACCATATGCCGAGCCTTCACATAAGAGATCACACTACGAGTAGAATGACTAGGAGTCCCTCTCCACTCTAAACGAGGTAAACCCAACAAGGCTAAGGTCACAGTCTTGGTATGACAATCTAAGATAGTGTGGTAAGGTGATAACCAGTCCATCCCCAATATGACATCGAAATCAACCATGTTCAGAAGAAGCAAATCTACACGAGTCTCAAGACCCCCAATCACGACTATACCTGAACGATAGACTCAATCTACCACAATAGAATCACCCATCGGTGTAGATACATAAACAGGAGCACTCAAAGAATCACTAGGCATGACCAGATACGGTGCAAAATAAGATGACACATACAAGTATGTAGACCCTAGATCAAATAACATTGAAGCATCTCTATCACAAACAAGAACCGTAGCTGTAATAACTGCATCAGAAGCCTCAACTTCGAGCCTGGCTAGAAGAGCATAACGTCGGGGCTGGGCCCTACCACCCTGAACTACATCTCTGGAACGACCTGCTGCTGGCCAGCCTCTACCTCTAGCGGCCTGAGCTCCACTTCTAATACCTCTACCTCCACCTCTAGCACCTCTACCCCCACCTCTAACTGACTGGGCTGGCTGTGGAATACCTGGTGCCTGAATCATAACACGAGAACCCTGATGCTGAGAGGTACTCGGTGCTCGAGGGCAAAACCTAGGAATGTGACCCATATCACCACAAGTGTAGCAAGCCCTCGTCTGCTAAGACTGCTGGCCCTGATGACCTGAATGACCATCCCGAAAACTCTGAAGTGGCGGTGCACTGATAGGAGCTAGTGGTGCACTGTAGGACTGCTTATCAGAATACTACATTTGAGGACCACGGCTACTTGAAGAACCATGAGAAACTTGAAGTGCTGACTGAAAAGGCCTAGGAGGATGGCCTCTACCATATGAATCCCTACCTCCAGACGAGGTACCACAGAATTGGCCTGAATGACGGGGCCTATTGTCCGACCCATGACCACCTCCTTATGACAGAACCATCTCAACTCTCCAGGCCACATTGGCCGCATCCTGGAAAGAAATCTCACTCCCAGCCTCCCTAGCCATTTGAAGATGAATCGACTGAATAAGTCTATCAATGAACCTCCTCACCCTCTCTCTTAGTAGGAAGTGTGATGAGAGCATGGCGAGACAAATCGATGAATCTGGTCTCATACTGGGTAACAGTCGTGGAACCCTGCTGGAGATGCTCAAACTGCCTCCGATAGGCCTCTCTCTGAGTGATGGGGAGAAACTTCTCAAGAAATAACTGAGTAAACTGCTCCCAAGTCAAAGCTAGCTATTCGGTTGGTCTAGCCAAACAGTAATCTCTCCACCAAGTCTTGGTGGATCCAGACAAGCGAAAAGTAGCAAAATCGACCCCATTGGTCTCAACTATCCCCATGTTCCTAAGAACCACATGACAGCTGTCTAGATAATCATGTGGATTCTTAGTAGATGCACCGCTGAAAGTAGTAGTGAAGAGCTTGGTGAACCTGTCCAACCTCCACAAAGCATCAGCGGACATAGCTGCTCTATCGCCGATCTGAGCTATCACACCCGGCTGAACTGATCCAACTAGCTGAATCGCTGGAGTCTAAATCTGGGAAGCTACCTGCTCCGAAGTGCATGTAGCAGGAGTCTGGGCTCCTCCTCCAGCCTGAGAGACTGCTGGTGCTACAGGAAGCAAGCCTGCTCGGGTGACACTCTCCATAAGGCCCAATAGATGGACCAGAGCATCCTGAAGAACTGGGGTAACAATAAACCCTTTTGGGACCTAAGCTGGGCCCATCGGAACTGCTGGGGCCGGAACCTCATCATCAAAGTCGACTTGAGGCTCCGCCACTGGTGCTATTTCTCGGGGCTGAGTTGTGCCCCTACCTCGGCCTCTAGTACGGCCTCGACCTCGTCCTCACCCTCTACCCCTTGTAGGAGCTGCTGCTGGGGGCTCGAACTACTGGTCAGTGGATGAAGAAGCGCGTGTTCTCGCCATCTGCAAAAGAATAGAGTAGAAATTCAATTAACATTGAGAAACCAGACCGCACGACAAGAGAGAATAAATATGAAATTTTTCCTAACTCTGTAGCCTCGAGGGATAAATACAGACGTCTCTGTACCGATCCCTCAAACTCTACTAAGCTTGTCTATGAACTGTGAGACCCATGTAACCTAGAGCTCTGATACCAACTTGTCACGACCCGGATTTTCCCACCCTCGGGGATCGTGATGTCACACACTAATGTGAGCTAGGCAAGCCAAACCTTTAACGACTTACCTCATTATCCAATTATTTTTGGTTAACAATTATAAGGCGATAATGTGATAACAACGAAAATTCAAATTTAAAAGGAAGACAACAATAAAATATATGAAAACTGTATCTATTACAAATACTTAAGCCTTAACCACCCAAAACCTGCTGTCATAGTTTCACAGACTGTCTAAGATTGCTACATACAAAGTTTGAAGAAATAACTGTACATTGTTTCTGAATAAAAGGAAAATGAAACAGGAAATTGGGATAGAGGGAGACGCCAAGGCCTGCAGGTCTACTTTGGATCTTTGTGTGGACTGAAGGTAGCCTCCACACTACGGTCCAAAAGCATCTCCAGAATCTGCACATAGTGTAGAGTGTAGTATCAGCACAACCGACCTCATGTGCTGGTAAGTGTCTAGCCTAACCTCGGCGAAGTAGTGACGAGGCTAGGACCAGACTACCAAATAAACTTGTGCAGTTCAAATATATACAGCGAAAAAGAAGTATAGAAATAAGCAAACAAAATGGGAGGGGGAGCATGCTGTGGGGGAGATAACAGTTCCGAATAGAAAGACATCAAATAAACAAAAAAAACAACATAACTCAGATATCAACAAAGAATCAGAAATCAATAAATGCATGACATCACCCTTTGTGCTTTTACTCTCATCCTCAATAAAACAATCATATAATAAAAATGTACACGGCATCACCCTTCGTGCTTTTACTCTCTTTCCTCACAATATAATCAAGAAAATCGGCACAAAATGGTACATCGTGCGGCACGACATCACCCTTCGTGCTTTACACTTTTTCCTCACAGAACAAACAATGCACGACATCACCCTTCGTGCTTTAACTCTCTTCCTCATTCAAACAACAATCACAAACAATAGGGCAAGGGAATAAATGAAATTTCAATAAAGATCCCGCCAAGGGAACAACAATTCAACAAAAAAATTTCGGCAAGGGAACATCATTAATAACCTCAACTTCCCGGCAAGGGAGATAACGAATAAATCAACAATAGCCCGGCAAGGGCGACAACATAATCATCTCTTCTCTTTCTCACTTTTACTTCACAACTCGAGCGAATGCTCTAGAGGTACAATTTTTTACTTACACTTTCACAATTCGTTATATGACTTGAGTCACGCTCCTCAATGTTCATAGGTCACAATTCCTTCCACAAACTTTAAACAACAAATAGAAACCACCACTAAGGCATGAAAGATACAACGAAGTCATGATAATCACAATATAAAGACTCACAGGCATGCTAGACACCAACGTATAGATACTCGTCACCATGCCTATACATTGTACTCAACAATTAAAACATAGCAAATAGGACTCAACTCCTAATCCCTCAAGATAAGGTTAGAACAAACACTTACCTCGATGCCACAAACACAATTCACGATTCAATTATAACTTTACCCCTTGATTCCACCACCAATTCGCTCGTATCTAGTCACAAGTTATTTAATTACATCAAAAAAATGCTAAATGAATCAATTTGAATGCATGAAAATGAATTTTCCAAAGTTTTACCCAAAAAGTCAAAAATTGCCCCGGGCCTACATGGTCAAAACTCGAGGTTCGAACCAAAACCCGATTACCCATTCCCCCACGAACTTAAATATATAATTTGTTTTGAAATCGGACATCAAATCGAGGTCCAAATCCCCAATTGTTGAAAAACCTGGGTTCTACCCAAAACACTCAATTTTCCCCATGAAAATCATTAATTTTGAGTTGAAATCATGTTAAAAGATGTTAAGGAGTGAAGAAAATGAGTTAGAAATCACTTACCAACATTTTGGAGAAGAAAGGTTGTTTGAAAAATCGTCTCTTATGTTTTAGGGGTTTTGAAAAATGAAAAATAGCTGAACATCCCATCTAAAGATACTAGTCTCAGATGCCATGTGCGGACCGCATAAGATCAACTGCGGCCGCACAACCCTTCCTGTGTATTGCAGTGACATGTTTTAGTATTTTGCCATAACTTTCTCTACAGATGTACGAATTGTGATTTCTTTACCTTTCTGGAAACTAGACACGAATGACTACAACTTTCATATTTGAATCATCTCAAAATTTCCTTGTGTATCAAAAGATATAGGCTTCCGAAGTCGGACCAATGAACCTGTGTGGACCGCACAAAATTAACTGCGGCCACACAGTAACTAGTGCGGACAACACAAAAACCAGTGCGGACCGCACTGGCAGGTTCAGAGATTTGCACTTCTCTGAACCTCCAATAGCCATGTTTTAAGCCTATGACACCCCGGAACCTACCTGAAACTCACCCGAACCAAATATGCATACTAACTCAAAAATATCATATGGACCTACTCGTGCGATCACATCATCAAAATAACATGTAAAATCATGAATTAAACCTCAAAACTCAACATTTTCATCAAGAACTCTCAAAGTTCATAACTCTTCAATCAGAAGTCCAACTCACATCAAATAAACTCTGTTTTCACCACATTTCACAGTTATCTTTCAAATACTATAACAAGTTTGTACCGGGCTCTGGAACCAAAATACGGGACCGATAACAATAGTTTCAAACATTAATACTTTTCTTTATTTCTTATATAAGTCAGTAAAACAATTTCTTTCAAAAATTGATTTCTAAGGCTTGGGACCTCAGAATTCATTTTCGGGCATATACCCAGGTCCCATATTTTGCTGCGGACCTTCCAGGATCATCGGAACACAGATCCGGGTCCGTTTGGCCAAAATATTGACCAAAGTCAACCATAATCAAATTTTAACTCTAAAATTTTGATTTCTCATATTTTCACATAGAAGGCATTCCGGATATAGGTTCGGACCACGCACGTAAATCAAGGTGGGTAAAAAAGAGGTATTTAGGCCTCAGAACACTGAATTCAGTTGCAACACAAGTGATGACCTTTTAGGTCATCACATGTGTAAACATACCCAAAAGCTTATATATATATATATATCTGCTTTGTGCCAGTATAATCCTGTTCATGTTCCATTGATCATATACCGCTTCAAAAAAATTGTAAATTGTACAACATGTCCACCAATAGGACTCGTTTTGGAAGAATGTCCCCGTTTTTGACAGTTTTAGTGAAATATTTCTACTTTTTATTTGAACACCATAGTTCTTCAATATTTAAAGCTTAAATTCTTCTTTGACGGTACAAGTAGGAGGTTAATGATCCATTATTGTTAAAATAGTTTGGATATTGATAATTTATGCTTAAATTTTTAGTTCAAATTTAGTGATTTGCTGTAAAAGCTCAAAACTCCATTGCTGACCTTAGAAAGTATTAAGAAGACAAAGTGAGTCTTTTAAATTTTGTATTATTTGACTAAATTGGTGGTTAAGGATTGTTTATATTAGTATTTGAAAGCTTTGTTTCAAATTTGAGATAATTTGGAGTATATTTAGGATGATTTGATCGAAATTGAAATTATAAATTCGAAGAACACTTTACTAAAATAACTCCGAAAAATTATGCCAAGTTAGGTATACTTCAATGAACAACTTAACAGATAGATTAAATAAATATATCATAAACTCTACTAATCTGGTAGAAAAATGTTGAAGAGCATTAACTGTGTATCCAAGAGCTATTTTTTAACTACTACTTATTTTGAAGACATTCGGCTAAGACCTAACACTTCACGGGCCATTCATATCAATCACCTATATATAGAACGTCAAATGAACTCCATTACCTTGTGCTTACTAGAACTTAAGAGATGCAATCGTCTACTAAAGTCCCAAGTATACTATCATGCAGAGCTCCTAATAATAGACATATGTAGAATCTTAATTATACACCTTTGTTACGAATAACCAAAAATGCACAAAATAATCATAGTGTTATAAATAGTATTTTATCTACGGTGAATGTCTATATTTAGAGAGATCTTAGGGCTTGTTACTTGGTGGCTAAGTCACTCTTCCCTATAAATAATCACTCTTCCCTATAAATAAAGGGATTCTATTCCATTGTAATTCATCCCAAAATCAATAAGAATTCTCTCTCCCTACTTTTCTCTACAATACTCTTCTTTTTCTTTTATTGTTTCATAATACGTTATCAGCACGAGACTCTAATCAATTGAGTAGAAGCTTTGGAATTGAGCATAATGATTGTCAATTGTTCCATGAACTTCTTTCATGATTAAATTCTGGATTTAAGGTAAGTATTTTACTTTTCTCTTTCAAATTCTTGACATTCTATAATTTGATTTTAAATACAAGCAAACACGATAAATTTTGATTGTAACTCTAATGGAGTTTGAAAAAAATTATAACCACCCAAAGTGGTAAAATTTTTATGTCTTGCCATGATGAAATTCATGTATAATTGTGGGCAAAGAATTGAAAACCCGTTCCATTGAATTTGCTCCATTCTCACTCCCTTAAGAGAATGTGATAGCAGTATGTGATAAATCTGAAAGAAGATAAAATTATTACTATGAATGTATCAATGGATGTTGACGTGACAATAGACGAATTTATAATTGTCATCATTGTGGTAATGTGAACAATAAGGATTCTCAAAATAATCCTTCACTTTGTAAAAGTAATATTTGTCATCGATTTGACATGAGATTTTGTAAAGCATGTATAGATGATTATGGTCCATTCATGCTGTGAATGTGACAACATCTGATTTATGAATGCATATTCATTCTTGGAAGAATATGAACGTGCTAGTGGTAGTGAATATACCACACTCACCTCTAAAAGGAAAATAGAAAATAATATCATTATTATAGCATGAATGTTCATTGATCGTGCCTATTGTGATTATCCAAAATATTATGGCAATGCGATTATTACATGACAAAAGTAATAGAAGCAACATATCTTGCCTATAATGATTTTGACCATGACCATAATGGTATAACTTTCTCTTTAAAAGTGATATTCACCATATGGATGATGATGAATATGTGGTAGCACCAAATTAATTGAGAGCTCTGGAAGAGCCAATTATTATTATTTTGGAGGAATACAATTGATTGTCATGTCAATTTATTGTGTTGTAGTAAGTCTCAAAGAAACTTATTGATTTTCTAAAGTATTCGCGAAATCGGTTGGTTATGTTGAGACTATAAATAAAGGAAAGATTCAATGTCTTCTATTATTAAAACTTGTAGCGGGGTAATATGTATGGGAAAAGTTACCCGCTTTATTCTCCAATTTGTACTACACAAACAAAAAAATACCACAATAAACTGAATGTTATTGGTATAAAACCCATATCTTAATAAACTTGAAGTTTATTGATATCCAGTTGGCATAACTGTTTTAGCCATATCAATTTAAGTATGATGTGCAAAAATAATAGAGAATTTACATGGGTAAATATTAAAGAACTAGAAAGTTCTTTACGAATTCTCTTATATTGCTTGTTCTCATTAATTAATTGACAAACTTATAAAATTGGGATTGAATCCCATGAATGCTGGAAATATCAAAGGTGAATATTAGCCCATTCACCTGCCATGTATACCATATAAGATGCATCTATGATATGGTTATATGTGCGACTATTATTAACCTGCAACCTGTTGTTTGCAAGGTAACTACTCAATAATTTGATTTAGAGCATAATTTCTAAATTTTTTTATTCAAGATAGTTCATCTTGATAAGTTGGTTTACATCATAGTCGGTTTAGCAAAATGATTTATTGAGTGCCTCCACTTAATAGCTAAACAATTGCCTATGAGAACAAAGTTATCTATATCAGTTTGATATAGGTCATATACGAAAGTATATTACATTCTCCCCTTACAAGTGGTTCAAGGTCAGGAACCAAATAATTTCATCTTATTATTATTATTATTATTGACGTGTAGGATATATTTTGATTAATACCATAACATACAAAGATGAGTTCTCAAAGTTGAGAAAACAAGTTAGTTTTTCTAACATGAGGGGGAGATATGATAAACAGTTGAGAAAAAGTTACGTGCAATGAATTATCATATGTACATCTAGATCCTCGAATAAGATAATATGAACTTGAAGTTCATAAAAAGATAATTCATGCGCAATATATTGCAAAGCATGCCAGACGCATTTGCTGACCCAAAGAAAGTAGTTGTATTCTCACTGAAAATGCTCCTATTAAAATAAGTCCTAGAATGACAAAGTCTATGGTATGCTTTAGGCGTATAGACAAATCGGTTTCAAATAAATTTCTTGATAAAGAAGATGAGCATATGATCAAAATGATCATAATAGAGGCAAGTGATCTAGAAGATCACATGAACTAATACTTCATAAAATCTCATGAGAGAGTCAGTTACCTGAAAATATGAATGAAGAGATATCTATATTATGTCTTTATGGAAAATAAGGAGGTTGGAACTGATATAAAATATTTGTCAACGACATCTATCATAGCGCTAAGTATAGATGAGGACCTTAAGTATGTAGAATATAGAGACAAAAATATTGGCCAAATGGAAGAGACACAATTCAAGTAGAATTGATTCCATATGAAAGATATATAGTTTTGGACCTGCAGTTCAAACACTTGAAAGTATAAAGTTAATGGTATGTGCAATCACTTACATGTATTTTATATGCCTAGCATGACATGAAAATTTGATATAAATATAAAGTCTATTTATATGACTTATTTGACTATACTTATGTGGCAATTCCTGAAGGATTTAAATTGCTTAAAGCATATACAATTCTTCATCTTGAATGTGATGACCCAAAAGGTCATCACTTGTTTTACAAGTCGATTATGTGTTCCGAGGCCTTAAAACCATCTCTTTGTCTTACCTCGATTTACGTGCATAGTCCGAGCATGTATTCAAAAAGCCAATAACAACAACAAAAACAACGACCCAGTGTAATCCCACAAGTGGGGTTTGGGGAGGGTAATTTGTACGCACACCTTACCCCTACCCCGAGGGGCAGAGAGGCTGTTTCTAGGAGACCCTCGGCTCAAGAAGGCCACAAAAGACGATATATCATTACCATCAATAGAATCATAATAAAATGACAGCAATATAAGAAATACGAAATAGATGAAAAGTATAATATTAACCAGCAGATAAAGCCCTGCATCAGTAGATGGCCACTAGCATCCTAATAGTAACTACTAACTGGCTAATCTTACCCTGTTGCGCCGTAGAAATATTCACAACTTCCCCCTAACCTACAACCTTAATGCTCGACCTCCACAATTCCCTGTCCAGTGCCATATCCTCAATAATCCTAAGTCGCGCCATGTCCTGCCCGATCACCTCTTCCCAATACTTCTTAGGTCGCCCTCTACCTCTCCTCGTGCCCACCATAGCCAGTCGCTCGCACCTCCTCACCGGTGCATCAGTACTCCTCCTCTGAATGTGCCCGAACCATCTAAGTCTTGCTTCCTACATCTTGTCCTCCATGGGGGCCACGTCCACCTTCTCTCGAATATCTTCATTCCTAATCTTATCCATCCTTGTATGCCCGCACATCCACCTCAACATCCTCATCATTGCTAGTTTTATCTTTTGGATGTGTGAGTTCTTAATCGGCCAACACTCAGTCCCATACAACATGGCAAGCCTAACCGGTGCTCTATAAAGCTTACCTTTTAGTAACGATGGCACTTTATTGTCACACTAGACTCCCAACGCTACCTTCACTTCATCCACCCACCCCTATATGGTGCGTGACATCCTCTTCGATCTCACCACCACTGATAGCTTACCCAAGGTACTTGAAACTACCCTTCTTGTGAATGCGTTGAGAGTCAAGCCTCACGTCCACTCCCTCTTCCGTCGGCTCAACCCCAAATTTGCACTTGAGGTATTCCGTCTTCGTCATGCTCAACTTGAAACCTTTTGATTAAAAGGCATGTCTCCAAACCTCCAACCTCTCGTTGACGCCGCCTCATGTCTAGTCAATCAGAACTATGTCATCAGCAAATAACATGCACCATGGAACCTCCCCTTGAATATTATGAGTGAGTGCATCCATCACCAGGGCCAATAGGAATGGGATAAACGCAGACCCTTGGTGCAACCCCGTAACAACCGAAAAATGCTCGGAGTCACCTCCTACTGTCCTAAACCTAGTCTTAGCTCCATTATACATGTCTTTAATCACCCTAATGTAGGCAACCAGAACCCCTTTTGCCTCCAAGCAGCTCCATAGGACCTCCCTAGGAACCCTGTCGTATGCTTTCTCCAAATCAATAAACACCATGTGAAGATCCTTCTTCCTATCCCTGTATTGTTCCACCATCCTCCTAATAAGGTGAATAGCTTCTGTGGTAGAACGCCCTGACATGAACCCGAACTAGTTGTCTGAAATAGACACCGTCCTTTGCACTCTCATTTCTACCACTCTCTCCCAAACATTCATAGTATGACTCAGTAATTTTATACCCCTATAGTTGTTACAGCTCTGGATATCGCCTTTGTTCTTATACAACGGAACCATTATACTCCACCTCTACTCTTCAGGAATCCTATTAGTCTTGAATATGACATTAAACAATCCAGTAAGCTATTCCAAGCCTGCTCTACCCACACACCTCCAAAGTTTAACCAGAATTTCGTCTGACCCAGTAGCTCTGCCCCTTCTCATCTTATGCATCGCCTCCATGACCTCATCGACCTCGATGTCCCTACAATAACATAATTCATGGGGACAATCAGCATTCCTCAATTCACCTAGTACAATATCCTAATCCCTTTCTTCATTTAGATGTTTATGAAAGTAGGTATACCACATCCTCATAATCTGGTCGTCCCCCCATCAAAACTTTGCCGTCATTATCTTTTATGAAAGTAGGTATACCTTTTTCTCCCTGCCTTTGTTCCCCAGTTCCCCATACAGACGAGCAAAAGTTGTAGTCTTAGCCTTAGAGACTGCCATCTTTGCCTCTTTTCTAGCTACCTTATACCTATCACTGTTCGCTCTCTTCTCCTTCTTGCCAGTGCTCCCTACTAACCATAGGTAAGCTGCCTTTTTTGCTTCCACTTTACCTTGGACAACTGTATTCCACCATCAATCTCCTTTGTGGCCACCAGTACAGCCCGAAGATATCCCTAACACCTCTCTCGGTGCCTTCCTTATACAATCCGCCGTCATCTACCACATAGTGTTTGCATCCCCACTACTTTTCCAAGCCCCCATTGCCGATAACCTTCCTTCCAACTCCTGAGCTTTATCCTTAGTCAAGGTTCCCCACCTAATCCTCGGACGACCTTGTACTGACCTTTTCTTTGTCATTATCATAATAGCAATGTCCATCACCAAAGCCTATGTTGTGCTGTGAGGGTCTTAATAACCTTGCAATCCTCGCACAACCTTCGGTCATATCTCCTGAGGAGGAGATAGTCAATCTGAGTCTTCGCCACCGAACTTTGGTAAGTAACCAAATGCTCCTCCCGTTTCAAAAAACTTGAGTTCGCAATCACTAGATTGAATGCCTTGGCGAAGTCTAACAACGAAGTGCCCCTCCGTTCTGCTCCCCGAAGCCGAAGCCGCCATGCACCTCAGTATAACCACCTGCAGACAACCCAATATGACCATTGAAATCTCCTCCTATGAATAACCTCTCAGAAGGCGGAATACTACGAATGATCTCATCCAACCCCTTCCAAAAGCACCTTTTAATCTCCCCATCCAAGCCTGCTTACGGTGCGTACGCACTCACGACATTTAAAGTACACTCAGCCACCATTAACTTAATAGTCATTAATGTATCATTCACCCGCCTAACCTCTACCACCGACTCTCTAAGATGGCTATCTACCTGGATACCCACTCCATTCTTACCCCTCAGGACTCCAGAGTACCACGACTTATAACCATCCGTGTTTTTGCCCTCGATCCAACCCACCTAGTCTCCTGGACACACGTTATATTAATCTTCCTCTTCTGAAGGATCTTCGCCAACTCTATAGACTTACTCGTTAGTGAACCTATGTTCCATGACCCGATTCTCAACCTATAGGCTCCCTTGCCCCCGCTACCTCCCTTGCCTCCCGTCCCACCCCTGGCCCCCGCCCCACACTCTTCTCCACACTCTGCCCCACCCGAGGACATGCCCTTATTCTATCATCCCAGACTACAACTACTACACCTACGACAATCTAAAGAAGACTTGCTAGTGCACAACGTACAACGAACCAAACTAGAAGGAAACAAGTGACTACTAGAACACTAGTTGAATGATTGAACTATTGCGAACTAAAATAACATCAATTTAGCTAACACCAAAAGGGAAATAGTAAAATGGGAGGTACCAACTCCCGAGAACAAAACCTGTGATTGATTTGTTGTACTCAATGTAGTTGTACGTTCAAACCCAGTTTCCCACCGCCCTTTGTTGATACTCGCCCCAGTTGCTCTCCTTTGCTAGTGCTCGTGTGCCCAACTTGTCTCCAACAACTTCGAGAATTTCCCTGAAAAACACAAAAAATACGACGACACAAAAACCAAAAAGGGCATGTCACCGCTACCACTGGTGTAGCCCCGACAATAGCAGGGGAAATGGAGGGAAAAAGCAGAGAACTACACAACACACAAATTAATTTAATTTCCAACACCAAATTAACAAAATATTTCACAACTGATTCACCTATTTATAGAAAGTAATATTACATTTAATACAATTTTCACAAATCACTCTAAAACCTACACAACACACAAATTAATTTCTAAAGCAACTATCAGACACAATATCAAAATCGAACAGAGAGACTAAGATACTAACATCAGGATTTTAGGGATTGTAGAACAAAAGAAAGGGAGGTGAACAATATCAAAATCGAAACAAGCACAATCTGATCAATTATTTTAAAAATTAGTAAAAGTATGCATATAACAACCATAAATACAATCTGATCAAGAAAATCGGTCTAATGGACCTGACATAGCTGCAGACGATTAGCAAAATCAAGCCAAAATTTTGATTGCGCAGTAGATCGGTGAATCCAAAGAGCTTGACAAAAATCCCTGCAAACTCAATTAAAACATGATGAACCAGTAAATCGAATAATTAAAAGAGCCTCCAAAATCACTGTAAAATCAGAACTCTACCAGCAAAAGTCGACAAGAAAAAAAAAGAAAAGCCGCTATTACTGTGATGATCCAAGAGGTCATCACTTGTTTTTAAAATAAATTCTGCATTCTGAGGCCTTAAAAACCTCTTTTAGCATCACCTTGATTTGCGTGCACAGTCCGACCACCAAGCCAAAAAGCCTATATGTGAAAATTTGTGAAAAATGATAAATTTTGACTTAAAATGCATTTTAGTTGACTACGGTCAACATTTTGGGTAAACAGACAGGACTCGTGATTTGACGGTCCTGGAAGATCTGTGAAAAAATATGGGAGTTGGCGTATGCCCGGAATCGAATTCCGAGGTCCCAAGCCCGAGAATTAAATTTTTAAAGAAAATTATTTTTTGGAAATTTCTATGAGTTTTGGAAAATAAATACATTTAGAATTTGATGGTATCGGGCCCATATTCTAGTTACAAAGCACGGTATAGGTTTTATATGTGAAATAAGATAATTCTATGAAATTTGGTAAGAAACGGATGTCATTTGATGTGATTCGGACCTTAAATGCAAAATTTGATGTTTTAAGAAGTTCTGAAATATTTCATTGATTTTGAGGTTTAATTCGTTGTTTAAGGGGTTATTTTGGCGAATTGATCGCACGGATAGGTTCAAATGATGTTTCTGAGTTAGTGCGTATGTTTGGTTTGGAGTCCCGAGGGCTCGGGTGAGTTTCAGATGCGTTTCGGAAAGTTTTGAACTCATAAAAAGTTGTAGGTTTCTGGGTGTTCAGTGCCCAGGGATTTTGTTCTTCGCATTTGCATGGTCCCACTCGCGAATGTGTAAGGAAAATCTCCCAGGTGCCAGATTTCCTCTTTGCGAACACGAAGCTTGAGACGCGAACGCGAGGCTGATGGGGGAATACCCTTCACGAACGTGTCCAAGGATTCGCGAACGCGTAAGGTTAAAGGCCTGGGGGAGGGTTCACATTTTGTTCTACCCGAACGCGGCCATTGGCTCGCGAATGCGAAGGCTCAAGGGGTCAAAGTTCCGCAAACGCAAGCCCAATGTCGCAAACGCGAAGATAACTTAGGACCAACTCTTCGCGGATGCGACGGGCTTATCGCGAACGCGATGGCCTATCCAGTGATTTTAAAACAGATCCAAAAACGGGACTTAATCAAAATTTCCTAACTTCTTCTTTCAAACTACAAATTGGGTGATTTTTGAAAGAGGATTTCACCACCAATTTATAGGTATGTAATAATCGACTCATTTTCTTCCATTTCCAGTAACACCCATTAGATTTCTAAGCTTAAATCATGATCTTAAGGGTAGAAAATTAGGGATTTGGGTAGATTTAGGGCTTTTTGTATAATTGTGATTTAGACCTCGTTTTAGGGTCGAATTTTGGAACTAATTATATATTCGGGCTCGTGGTGAATGGGTGATCGGGTTTTGGTCCGAACCTCGTGTTTTGACCAAGCGGGTCCGGGCTCAATTTTGACCTTTTGGGAAAAATGATGGGAAAGCTATAATTAAGAATTGGAATTGGATTGTTTAGTGTTTATTGATGTTATTAAGTTGATTATATCTAGATACAATTGATTTGGAGCCAAAATCAAAAAGAAAAGCGGTGTTTGAGGCTTGAGTTGGTCGTGGAAGTTCGAGGTAAGTATTTGGTCTAACCTTAGCTTGATGGATTAGGAGTTGTGTCTATTTTCTATGTGTTAATCGTGGAGTACGACGTATAGGCATGGTGACGAGTATCTATTCGTCGGTGTCAAGCATGCCCGTGAGTCTTGTGTTATAAATTGTTATGACTCTGTTGTGGTTTATTGTGCCTCACATGTTATTATCATCATTGTTCCCTTGCCGCATTGTTTGTTTGATATTATTGTTCCCTTGCCGAGATATTATTGAGATATCATTGTTCCCTTGCCGAGATGTTTGTTTAATATTATTGTTCCCTTGCCCGGATATTGTTGAGATATCATTGTTCCTTTGTCGGGATGTTTGTTTGATATTATTGTTCCCTTTCTAGGATTCCTTGTGATTATTGCTGGCTTGTAACTGGGAGTGGGTGGTACGCCTACCACAAGATAATGAAACGGGAGAGGGTGGTACGCCTACCACAAAATAATGAAATGGGAGCGGGTGGTACGCCTACTAAAGATATAATGAAATGGGAGTGGATGGTATGCCTACCACAATATATAATGAAATAGGAGCGGGTGGTACGCCTACTACAAGATAAATGAAATGGGAGCGGGTGGTACGCCTAACACGATATAAGTGAAATGGGAGCGGGTGGCATGCCTGCCACGAGATAAATGAAATGGGAGCGGGTGGCACGCCTGCCACGAGATACATGAAATGGGAGTGGGTGGCACGCCTGCCACGAGATACAGGAAATGGGATTGGGTTGCACGCCTGCAACAAGATGTGAAAAGAGAGTGAAACCTGCCTTTGTTTTCCTTACTCTTGTTAGTGGTTAGATTTTGATTCCTTTATAATTCTATAATATTCTATTTTTACCTATTATTTCCCCAAAGCATGTTTTCCCTATGCCATCTTTACTTGTTTATTCCTGCTTTACTTTCTGTTGTATATTATATAACTACACATGTTTATTTGGTAGTCTGGTCCTAACCTCGTCACTACTTCGCCGAGGTTAGACTCGACACTTACAAGCACATGGGGCCGGTTGTACTGATACTATACTCTGCACTATATGCAGATCCCGGAGCAACTATTGGACCATAGTTGGAGGCTACCTTCAGTCCATGTGGAGATCCAAGGTAGACCTGCAGGCATCCGCAGGCCCTGGTGTGTCCTCTATCTTTTGTTTTCTGTTTCATCTTTTCGCTTCAGAAACAATGTATTGATCTTTTCTTTAGACTTTATATGCAGTAAATCTTACACCATCTGTGATACTATGACACCAAGTCTTGGGTGATTAAGGCTTGAGTAATTGTAATAGACATAGATTTCGGATATTTTATTGATGTCTTCCTCTTTAATTTAAAGTTCCACTGTTTATACGTTATCGCCTTATATTTGTTAAAAAGAAATAATTGGACAATGAAGTAAGTAGTTAAAGGATTGGCTTGCCTAGATCACATTACTAGGCGCCATCACGACTCCCGAGGGTGGAAAATTCGGGTTGTGACAAGTCCACAGACAAGCTTAGTAGAGTCTGAGGGATCGGTACGGAGACGTCTGTATTTATCCCCCTGAGGGTACAGAGTTAGGGAAACTTCACACTTGTTCTTTCTTGTCGTGCAGTTTGGTTTCTCAATGATAATTGAATTTCTACTCTATTCTTTCGCAGATGGCGAGAACACGCGCTTCTTCATCCACCGATAAGCAGCCCAAACCCCCAGTAGCAGCTCCCATGAGGGGTAGAGGGCGAGGCCGAGGCCGTGCTAGAGGCCGAGACAGGGGAAGAGCTCAGCCTAGAGCAGCAACACCAGCGGCGGAGCCTCAGGTTAATTTTGATGATGAGGTTCTAGCCCCAGCAGTTCCGGTGGGCCCAACTCAGGTCCCAGAGGGGTTTATTATTACCCCGGTACTTCAGGATGCTCTGGTCCATCTAGTGGGCCTTATGGAGAGTGTCACCCGGGAAGGCTTGCTTCCAATAGCACCAACCGTCTCTCAGGCTGTAGGAGGAGCCTAGACTCCTGCTACTCGCACTCCGGAGCAGATGGCTCCCCCGTTTCAGACTCCAGTACCTCAGCCAGTTGGAGCGGTTCAGCCGGGTGTGGTAGCTTAGATTGGTGATGGAGCAGCTATGTCTTTAGATGCTTTGTGAAGATTGGATAGGTTCACCAAGCTCTTTACTACTACTTTCAGCGGCACATCATTTGAGGATCCCCAGGATTATCTAGACAGTTGTCACGAGGTTCTCATGAACATGGGATTAGTTGAGACCAATAGGGTTGATTTTGCTACTTTTCGCTTGTCTAGATCTGCCAAGACTTGGTGGAGAGATTATTGCTTGGCTAGGCCAGCCGGATCACCAGCTTTGACTTGGGAGCAGTTTACTCAGCTATTTCTGGAGAAGTTCCTCCCCATCACTCAGAGAGAGGCCTATCGGAGCCAGTTTGAGCATCTCCAGCAGGGTTCTATGACTGTTACCCAGTATGAGACTAGATTGATCGACCTAGCTCGTCATGCTATAGTCATACTTCCCACCGAGAGAGAGAGAGAGAGAGAGGGTAAAGAGGTTCATTGATGCATTATTCAGCTTATTCGTCTTCAGATAGCTAGGGAGACTAGGAGTGAGATATCTTTTCAAGAGGCGGCCAATGTGGCCAAGAGGGTGGAGATGGTTCTGTTGCAGGGAGGTGGTCATGAGTCGGACAAGAGGCCCCATCATTCAGGCAGATTCAGTGGTACTTCGCTGGAGGTAGGGATTCATATGGTAGAGGCCATCCTCCTAGGCCTTTTCAGTCAGCACTTCAGGTTTCTCACGGTGCTTCAGGTGGCCATGGTTCTGAGATGCAGTATTCTGATCAACAGTACTACAGTGCACCACTAGCTCCTATCAGTGCACCGCCGCTTCAGAGTTTTTAGGGTCGTTAGCCCCAGAAGCCGAGGGCTTGTTTTACTTGTGGAGACACGAGGCACATTGCTAGGTATTGGCCTCGAGCACCGAATAGCTCTCAGTATCAGGGTTCCCGTGCAATGGTTCAGGCACCAGGTGTTCCACAGACCGCCCAACCAGCTAGAGGTGGGGGTAGAGGTGCTAGAGGTAGAGGTAGAGGGGCTAGGGGTGGAGCTCAGACCGCTAGAGGTGGAGTCCAGCCAGTAGCAGGCCATCCCAGAGATGTAGTTCAGGGTGGTGGGGCCCAGCCCCGATGTTATGCTCTTCCAACCAAGCCCGAGGCTGAGGATTCTAATGCAATTATTACAGGTACAGTTTTGGTTTGTGATAGAGATGCTTCAGTGTTATTTAACCTAGGGTCTATGTACTAGTATGTGTCCTCTTTTTTTGCATCGTATCTGGTCATGCCTAGTGATTCTTTGAGTGATCCTGTTTATGTGTCTACACCGGTGGGTGATTTTATTATGGTAGATCGAGTCCATTATTCATGTATTGTTGTGATTGGGGGTCTTGAGACTTGTGTAGATTTGCTTCTTTTGGACATGGTTGATTTTGATGTCATATTAGGGATGGACTGGTTATCACCTTACCACGCTATCTTAGACTATAATGCCAAGACTGTGACCTTAGACTTCCTAGGTTTACCTTGTTTAGAGTGGAGAGGGACTCTTGGTCATTCTACCCGTAGTGTCATCTCTTATGTGAAGGCTCGGCGTATGGTCGAGAAGGGGTGTTTGGCCTATTTGGCATATGTTCATGATTCTAGTGCCGATGTTCCTTCTATTGATTCTATGCCTGTTGTTCGTGAGTCCCCTGAGGTATTTCCTTCAAACCTACTGGGTATTCCACTCGACAGGGATATTAACTTTTGCATTGATTTGGCTTCGGGCACTCAGCCCATTTCCATTCTGCCGTATCGTATGGCCTCGCCTAAGCTGAAAGAGTTGAAGGAGCAATTACAAGACTTACTTGAGAAGGGTTTCATTAGACCTGGTGTTTCGCCTTGGGGTGCAACAGTGTTGTTTGTTAATAAGAAGGATGGCTCGATGTGAATGTGTATAGATTACCGGCAACTAAACAAGGTTACAATCAAGAATAAGTATCCATTGCCGAGGATTGATGATTTGTTTGATCAACTTCAGGGTGCCAAGGTATTTTCGAAGATTGACTTGAGATCTGGCTACCATCAGTTAAGGATTAGGGCATCCGATGTCCCCAAGACAGCTTTCCGCACTCGGTACGGGTGTTATGAGTTATTGGTGATGTCATTCGGGTTGACAAATTCCCAGCAGCTTTTATGGATTGATGAACCGAGTGTTCAGACCTTATTTGGATTCGTTCATGATAGTCTTCATTGATGATATTTTGATATATTCTCGCAGCCGGGAGGAGCACAAGCAACATCTTAGAGTGGTTCTTCAGACCTTAGGGATAGTTAGTTATATGCTAAGTTCTCGAAGTGTGAGTTCAGGTTGAGTTCAGTTGCCTTCCTGGGTCATGTTGTATCAGCAGAGGGAGATTCAGAGTTTCTTGGGATTGGCAGGCTATTATCGTCGGTTTGTGGAGGGGTTTTCATCTATCGCAGCCGCGATGACCAGGTTGACCTAGAAGGGTTCCCATTTCAGGTGGTCGGACGAGTGTGAGGCGAGCTTTAAGAAGCTCAGGACAGCTTTGACTACGACACCAGTGTTGGTTTTGCCCACAGGTTCAAGGCCATATATAGTTTATTGTGATGCATCTCGTATTGGGCTTGGTGTGGTGTTGATGTAGGATGACAAGGTCATTGCTTATGCTTCGCGGTAGTTGAAGATTCATGAGAAGAATTATCCGGTTCAAGATTTGGAGTTAGCAGGCATTGTTCACGCATTGAAGATTTTGAGACATTATCTGTATTGCGTGGCATGCGAGGTGTTCACGGATCACAAGAGTTTGCAGTACTTGTTCAACCAGAAGGAGTTGAAGTTGAGGCAAAGAAGGTGGTTGGAGCTATTAAAGGACTATGATATCAACATTTTATATCATCCGAGAAAGGTTAATGTGGTGGCCGATGCTTTCAGTAGAAAGTCAGCCAGTATGGGCAGTCTTGCTTATATTCCGGTCGATGAGAGACCGCTTGATTTGGATGTTCAGGCTTTGGCCAATTAGTTTGTGACGTTGGATGTTTCCGAGCCCATCCGTGTGTTAGCTTGCATAGTTGCTCGTTCTTCTTTATTGGAGCGTATCCCAGATTGGCAGTATGATTATCCCTATTTGTGTGTCCTTAGAGACACGGTGCAACACAGAGGTGCCAAGCAGGTTACCTTAGGTGATGATGGAGTTTTGAGATTGCAGGGTCGAGTTTGTGTGCCTAATGTGGATGGTCTTTGAGAGTTGATTTTAGAGAAGGCCCATAGCTCCTGGTACTCTATTCACCCGGGCAAAGATGTACCAGGATTTGCAGCAGGATTATTGGTGGTAGAGAAAGAAGAAGGATATCATTGCATACGTGGCTTGGTGTTTGAATTGTCAGCAGGTTAAGTATGAGCATCAGAGGCCTGGTGGTTTGTTCCAGAAGATTGAGATTACTGAGTGGAAGTGGGAGCGGATCACTATGGAATTCGTTGTTTGACTCCCACAGACTCAGAGGAAGTTCGATGCAGTGTGGGTTATTGTTGATAGGCTGACCAAGTCAATGTATTTCATTCCTGTGGCAGTCTCCTATTCTTTTGAGAGGTTAGCTAAGATCTATATCCGAGAGATTTTTCATCTTCATGGTGTGCCTGAGTCTATCATTTCGGACCGAGGTGTGTAGTTTACCTTGCATTTCTGGAGAGCAGTATTCAGCGAGAGTTGGGCACACGGGTTGAGTTGAGCACAACATTTCATTCTCAGACGGACGGGCAGTCCGAGCAGACCATTCAGATTTTGGAGGATATGCTCCGAGCTTGTGTCATTGACTTTGGAGGCTCGTGGGATCAATTTTTGCGTTTAGCAGAGTTTGCCTACAACAACAGGTACTAATCGAGTATCTAGGTAGGTCCTTATGAAGCTTTATATGGTAAGCGGTGTCTGTCTCTGGTTGAATGGTTTGATCCGGGAGAGGCTCGGTTGTTGGGTACGGATCTGGTTCAGGATGCTTTGGACAAGGTCATGATTATTCAAGATAGGCTTCGTACAACTCAGTCCAGGCAAAAGAGTTATGCCGACCGCAAGGTTCGTGATTTGGCATTCATGGTCGGTGAGCGGGTATTGCTTCGAGTGTCGCCTATGAAGGGCGTGATGAGATTTGGGAAGAAGGGCAAGCTTAGCGCTAGGTTCATTGGCCCGTTTGAGATTCTCGATCGAGTGGGAGAGGTGGCCTATAGACTTGAATTGCCGCCGAACTTATTAGCCGTGTATCCAGTGTTTCATGTGTCCATGCTTCGGAAATATCACGGCGATCCATCCCACGTGTTAGATTCACTGTCCAGTTGGACAAGGACTTATCTTATGAAGATGAGCCGGTGGCTATTCTAAACCGGCAGGTTCGTCAGTTGAGATCGAAGAGTTTTCCTTCTGTTCATGGTTAGTGGAGAGGTCAACCTCCTAAGGCATCAACCTGGGAGTCCGATTCCGATATACAGAGCCGCTATCCCCATCTTTTCCCCGACTCAGGTACTTCCTTCTTTTGTCCGTTCGAGGACGAACAATTATTTTAGAGGTGGAGAATGTGATGACCCAAGAGGTCATCACTTGTTTTTAAAATGAATTATGCATTCTGAGGCCATAAAAACCTTTTTTAGCATCACCTCGATTTGCGTGCCTAGTCCGGGCGCGAAACTAGAAAGCCTATATGTAAAAATCTATGAAAATGATAAATTTTGACTTAAAATGCATTTTAGTTGACTCTGGTCAACATTTTGGGTAAAACGAACCCGGACCTGTGATTTGATGGTCCCAGAGGGTCCGTGGAAAAATATGAAACTTGGGCGTATGCCCGTAATCGAATTCCAAGGTCCCAAGCCCGAAAAATGAATTTTTAAAGAAAATAGTTTTCTGGAAATTTCTATGAGTTTTGGAAATGAAATGCATTTAGAATTTGATGGTATCAGACCCGTATTCTGGTTCTGGATCCCGGTACAGGTCTTATATATGAAATAAGATAAGTTTGTGAAATTTGGTAAGAAACAGATTTCATTTGACGTGATTCGGACCTTAAATGCAAAATTTGATGTTTTAAGAAGTTTTGAAATATTTCATTGATTTTGAGGTTTAATTTGTTGATTAAGGGGTTATTTTGGCAATTTGATCGCATGGATAAGTGCATATGATGTTTTTGAGTTAGTGCGTATGTTTGGTTTGGAGCCCCGAGGGCTCGGGTGAGTTTCGGATGGGTTTCAGAAAGTTTTGAACTCATAAAAAGTTGCAGTTTTTTACTGTTCAATGCCCAGGGATTTTGTTCTTCGCGTTCGCATGGTCCCACTCGCGAACGCGTAAGACAAATCTCCCAAGTGCAAGATTTCTTCTTCGCGAACGCGAAGCCTAAGACGCGAACGCGGGGTTGAGGGGGGAATAGCCTTCGCGAACGCGTCCAAGCACTCGCGAACACGTAAGGTTAAAGGCCTAGGAGAGAGTTCACATTTTGTTCTACGCAAACGCGGCCATTGGCCCACGAACGCGAAGCATCGAGGGGTCAAAGATCCGTGAATGTGTTCCTAATGTCACGAACGCGAAGGTCACTTAGGACCAACTCTTCACGAACGCAACAGGCCTATCGCGAACGCAATAAATGCCTGTCCAGTGATTTTAAAACAGAACCAAAAATGGGACTTAATCAAAATTTAATAACTTCTTCTTCCAAACTCCAAATTGGGCTATTTTTGAAAGAGGATTTCACCACCAATTCATAGGTATGTAATCTTAGACTCATTTGTTTCAATTTCCATTAACACCCATTAGATTTTTAGGCTTAAATCATGTTCTTAAGGGTAGAAAATTAGGGATTTGGGTAGAGTTAGGGCTTTTTGTATAATTGTGATTTAGACCTCATTTTGGGATCAAATTTTGGAACTAATTATATATTCAGGCTCGTGGGTGAATGGGTGATCGCGTTTTGGTCCGAACCTCGTATTTTGACCAAGCGGGCCCGAGCTCAATTTTGACTTTTTGGGAAGAATGATGGGAAAGCTATAATTAAGCGTTGGATTTGGATTATTTAGTGTTTATTGATGTTATTAAGTAGATTATGTCTAGATACAATTGATTTGGAGTCGAAGTCAAAAGGAAAAACGGTGTTTGAGGCTTGGGTTGTCCGTGGAAGTTCGAGGTAAGTGTTTGGTATAACCTTAGCTTGAGGGACTAGGAGTTGTGTTTATTTACTATGTGTTAATCGTGGAGTACAGCGTATAGGCATGGTGTCGAGTATCTATACGTCGGTGTCAAGCATGCCCGTGAGTCTTGTGTTATAAATTGTTATGACTCCGTTGTGGTTTATTGTGTCTCACATGTTATTATCATCATTGTTCCCTTGTTGGGATGTTTGTTTGATATTTTTGTTCCCTTGCCAGGATATTGTTGAGATATCATTGTTCCCTTGCCGGGATGTTTGTTTGATATTATTATTCCCTTGCCGGGATATTGTTGAGATATCATTGTTCCCTTGCTGGGATGTTTATTTGATATTATTGTTCCCTTGCAGGGATTCCTTGGGATTATTGTTGGCTTGTAACTGGGAGCGGGTGTTACGCCTACCAGAAGATAATGAAATGGGAGCGGGTGGTACGCCTACCACAAGATAATGAAATGGGAGCAGGTGGTACGCCTACCACAAGATATAATGAAATGAGAGCGGGTGTTACGCCTACCATAAGATAAATGAAATGGGAGCGGGTGGTACGCCTACCATGAGATAAGTGAAATGGGAGCGGGTGGCACGCCTGCCTCGAGATAAATGAAATGGGAGCGGGTGGCACACCTGCCACGAGATACATTAAATGAGAGCGGGTGGCACGCCTACCACGAGATATAGGAAATGGGATCGGGTTGCACGCCTGCAACAAGATGTGAAAAGAGAGTGAAACCTTCCTTTGTTTTCCTTACTCTTCTTAGTGGTTGGATTTTGATTCCTTTATAATTCTCTGATATTCTGTTTTTACCTGTTATTTCCCCAAAGCATGTTTTCCCCCTCCCATCTTTACTTGTTTATTCCTGCTTTACTTTCCGCTATATATTGTATAACTGCACAGGTTTATTTGGTAGTCTGGTCCTAGCCTCGTCACTACTTTGCCGAGGTTAGGATAGACACTTACTAGCACATGGGGTCGGTTGTGCTGATATTACACTCTACACTATGTGCAGATCCCGGAGCAGGTATTGGACCGTAGTTGGAGGCTACCTTTAGTCAACGTGGAGATCCTAGGTAGACCTGCAGGTGTTCGTAGGCCCTGGCGTCTCCTCTATCTTTTGTTTTTTGTTTCATCTTTTCGCTTCAGAAACAGTGTATTGATCTTTTCTTCAAATTTTATATGTAGTAAATCTTAGACAGTCTATGATACTGTGACACCAGGTCTTGGGTGATTAAGGTTTGAGTAATTGTAATAGACATAGATTTCAGATATTTTATTGATGTTTTCCGCTTTAATTTAAAGTTCCACTGTTTATACGTTATCGCCTTATATTTATTAAAAAGAAATAATTAAACAGTGAAGTAAGTAGTTAAAGGATTGGCTTGCCTAGCTCACATTAGTAGGCTCCATCACGACCCCCGAGGGTGAGAAATCCAGGTCGTGACAATTACTCAGTAAGTGGGAGAAGAAATAAAGTTGTCTCGCACGCTATATAAAAGAATTTATTTAAGCTTGAAATAAATCGAATCTATATTAGTCAATACAAAGAGGTGAAGAAATCCTTTACAGTTAACAGAGTTAAGCAAATCTATATGGGTGACGAAGGTTGAATCTCGCCGGACTCCAGTAGCTGGATGCCGGTAGCTTTCCATTTGTTAGAGTGGTAGACGGTGGTGTGGGGTGGTCACCGCTGTTCAGAGGGGTGTTGGGGGTGGTCTGGCTGTATCCGGAAAACCATTATGTGAAAATCTATGAAAAATAATAAATTTTGCTTTTAAAATAAATTTAAGTTGACCTTGATCAACATTTTGGGTAAACGGACCCGGACCCATGATTTGATGATTTCGGAGGGTCCGTAGGAAAATATGGAACTTGGGCGTATGCCCGGAATTGAATTCTGAGGTCCCAATCCCGAGAAATGAATTTTTGAAGAAAATTGTTTAACTGAAATTGTAAGAGTTTTTAGAAATTTGAATGTGTTTAAATATGATGGTATCAGGCCCGTATTTTGGTTCCAAAGCTCGGTACAGGTCTTATATGACATTTAAGTTGAGCTTGTAATATTTGGTAAGAAACGCAAGTCATATGACGTGATTTGGAACCTTAGTTGTAAGATTTGAAACTTTGAAAGTTCTTGAAATTTTCTTTGATTTTGATGCTAAATTCATAGTTATTAATGTTATTTTGATTATTTGATCGCACGAGCAAGTCTGTATGATGTTTTTGGACTTGTGTGCATGTTTGGTCTGGAGCCCCGAGGGCTCGGGTGAGTTTTGGATAGGCCACAAAGTGTTTTGAACTTAGGAAAAACTGTTGTGTGTTGTAGGTCTGCAGGCTTTGCAATTGCGAAGCTTGGCTCGCAATTGCAAGCTCGCATTTGCGATGATGGGCTGGGGCAGGAACCTTCACATTTGCAAGACTTATGTCGCAAATGCGACCTCAACAGGGACCGCAAATGCGAACAACTGTTTGCAATTGTGAAGAAAGCAGGATTTGGCTTACCTTCGTATTTGCGAAGCCTGCGCCGCATTTGCGAGTTCGCATTTGCGACTTGACTTCACAAATGCAATATCTTCACCTGTGTAAAACATAACTTAGCCGAAAATCTCTCATTTTTCAAACTTTCTCAAAACCTAAACGTCTTTGGGCGATTTTTCAAAGGAAACTACTCTTCCACATCGATTGTAAGTCATTTCTAACTTATTTTCTTTAATTTTTAACATCTTTTCACATGATTTCAACTCAAAATCAAAGGTTTTCATGGGGAAATTGGGTGTTTTGGTAGAACTTAGGATTTTCGAATTTTGGGAATTTGGACCTTGATTTGAGGTCCGATTTCAAAACAAATCATATATTTGAGTTCGTGGGTGACTGAGTAATCGGGTTTTGATTCGAACCTCAGGTTTTGACCATGCGGACACGAGGTCGATTTTTAACTTTTTGGGAAAATCTTTATACCTATTTTCACGCATTAGAATTGATTTGTTTATCATTTATTGATATCGTTATGTAAATTGTGGCTAGATACAAGCGAGTTGGTGGTGGAATCAAGAGGTAAAGCGGTAGTTGAGGCTAAATTTTGTTCGTGGCTTTGAGGTAAGTGTTTGGTCTAACCTTAGCTTGAGGTATAAGGAGTTGTGTCCTATTTGCTATGTGTTAATTGTGGAGTACGACGTATAGGCATGGAAACTAGTATCTATACGTCGGTATCAAGTATGCCTGTGAATCTTGTATTATAATTGTTGTGACTCCGTTCTGATTTTTTCATGCCCAATTTGAGGATTATTATTGTTGGTTCCCTTGCCGGGATGTCATTGTTTATGATATTGTCTCCCTTGCCGGGATGTTATTGTTTATGATATTGTCTCCCTTGCCGGGGTTTCAAACTTTCTCAAAACCTAAACATCTTTGGGCGATTTTTCAAAGGAAACTACTCTTCCAAATCGATTGTGAGTCATTTCTAACTCATTTTCTTTAATCTTTAACATCTTTTTACATTATTTCAACTCAAAATCAATGGTTTTCATGGGGGAAATTGGGTGTTTTGGATAGAACTTAGAACTTTTAAATTTTGGGGATTTGGACCTCGATTTGAGATCTCATTTCAAAATAATTTATATATTTGAGTTTGTGGGTGAATGGATAATCGGGTTTTGGTTCGAACCTCGGGTTTTGACCATGTGGGCCCAGGGTCGATTTTTAATTTTTGGTGAAATCTTTATAAAACCTATTTTCATGCATTAGAATTGATAAATTTAGCATTTATTGATATCGTTACGTAAATTGTGGCTAGATACAAGCGAGTTGGTGGTGGAATCAAGAGGTAAAGTGGTACTTGAGGCTTAATTGTATTTGTGGCTTTGATGTAAGTATTTGGTCTAACCTTAGCTTGAGGGATTAGGAGTTGTGTCCTATTTGCTATATGTTAATTGTGGAGTACGATGTATAGGCATGATGACGAGTATCTATACGTCGGTGTCAAGTATGCCCGTGAGTCTTGTATTATAATTGTTGTGACTCCGTTGTGATTTATTCATGCCCAATTTGATGATTATCATTGTTGGTTCCCTTGCCGGGATGTAATTGTTTATGATATTATCTCCCTTGCCGGGATGTTATTGTTTATGATATTGTCTTCCTTGCCGGGGTGTTGTTGATATACTTTTGTTCCCTTGCCGGAATTTTTTATGATTGATGTTAATTTGTAGATAGGATCAGGTGACACACCGCCATGGTGATATTTGAGATAGGATCGGGTTGCACGCCTACAACAAGATATATGAAATGGGATCGGGTTGCACGCCTACAACACGATATATGAAATGGGATCGGGTGGCATACCACCACGGTGATATATGAAATGGGATTGGGTTGCACGCTTGCAACAATATATATGAACTGGGATCGGGTTGCACGCCTGCAACAAGGAAGAAATGAAAGTGAATACTATGTTTGTTTTCCTTATTCTTGTTGGCATTTAAATTTTGGTTTCTTTACATTCCTCTTTTTGTATTATGTTGTTATCTGATAATCCTAATAACATGTTTTCCCCTCCCATCTTTAGCTGTAATTATCTGCTTTTATTTATTCGATGTATATGAATTAACTACACAGGTTATTTGGTAGTCTGGTCCTAGCCTCATCACTACTTCGCCGAGGTTAGGCTAAGTACTTACCAACACATGGGGTCGGTTGTACTGATACTGCACTCTGTACAAAGTGCAGATCCCGATGCTGCAGCTTTTGGACTGCAGTGAGGGCGCTGTCTTCAGTTCATTCAGGCGACCCGAGGTAGCCTTGTAGGCGTCCGCAGGCTCTGGTGTCTCCTTCTATTTTTCTATACTGTTTCTTCTATGTATATTTTGAAACCGCTTATATTTATCTTTCGGACCCTTGCTTGTAGTACTTTTAGATAGTTTGTGACATTGTGATACCAAATTTTAGATAGAGTTGTACATAGACTTTCGCAGTTTGTATTAATTTAAATTATCAAATTTTGCCTCCCGCACTGTTTTGTTATTATTATTTTCGCTGCTTTTGTTATGTTGTTTTGGAATTGCTAAGGGATTAAAAATGAAAATGGTTAAATAATTGGACTAGTTGTCCTGCCTAGATTTCAATAGTAAGCGCCATCATGACTCCCGAGGATGGAAAATTTGGGTCGTGACATTGAAGTACTACATGCTCAGCGCAATTTGTGCACAAATGTATCCTGATATAATTATACGTATGATAATATGATAGCAAGAATTTTTTGCCCCTATGTGATGATATTGAAATGACGATTCCAACAAGATCATATGAAGACAATTCATCTCTATCGGGAATGATTTCAAGGTGCAACATATTCATTCAAGTTAATATGGTTGATTTATTCACCACATCTCTACCGATGTCAACCTTCAAGAAGCTAGTGCACAAGATTGAGATGTGAAGACTCAAGGATGTGAATTGATGCTCTCATCAGGGAGAGTTAATACGCGCTGTACTCTTTTTCCATTACAAGGTTTTGTCCCACTGGGTTTTCCTTGCAAGGTTTTAACAAGGTAACCAAAAGGCGTATTGTTAGATATGTGTACTCTTTTTCCTTCTCTAGAATTGTTTTCTTATTGTGTTTTATTTTAGTTAAGGTTTTAATGAGGCACATTATCTGTTGAATAAACATTCAAGGGGGAGTGTTATAAATAGTATTTTATTTATGGTGACTGTCTATATTTAGAGAGATCTTAGGGTTTGTTACTTGGTGGCTAAGTCCCTCTTCCCCTATAAATAAAGGGGTTCTATTCCATTCTAATTCATCCCAAAATCAATAAGAATTCTTTCTCCCTACTTTTCTATGCAATACTCTTCATTCTTCTTTCATTGTTTCATAACACATAGGTAATTATGATAGTACAGTTGAAAAGTTGAGACTTATTTATTTTTAAATAACTAAAATTCATTTGGATGAGAACATTGGGAATTAAGAGGCGATTCCAAAGTTTTACGATTTCAGGTTTTAAATGAAATGAATCTAAAATAAGGGTTGAAAGATGAACTAAAGTGATTTACCATGTATTTCAAAACTAGACTTCCTTATTTCTATATATATCTAACAGGTGCAAATAGACCTTGCTTGTTTTTCTTGGTTTATTTTATTATATTTTAACAGGCTATTCTTGTTTTCCTTTTTCCTGTAATGTCATGTTATTCTTAACTACACAGTTTTCACAAAGAGGTATGTGACACAAACTTTTTATAAAGGTTGGCATAAATTATGTGCACTAATTAATTGTGATGACCCAAAAGGTCATCTTTTATTTTAGAATCTGTTTCCGTGTTCTAAGGCCTTGAAAACCTTCTTTTATTCCTCCTCCATTTGAATGCTCAATCAGGGCGCGATACCAGAAAGTTTTTGTGTGAAAGATTTGAGAAATAATGCGTTTTGGCTTAAAAAGACAATTTTAGTCGACTTCGGTCAATATTTTGGATAAACGGATCCGGACCCATGTTCCTACGGTCCGAGAGGGTCCATAGTAAAATATGGGACTTGGGCGTATGCCCAGAATCGAATTTCGAGGTCCCTAACCCGAGAAATGAATTTTTGAAGAAAATTGTTTAACTAAAAATGTAATGGATTTTTTGGAATTCAAATAGATTTAATCTTGTTGGTATCGGGCCCGTGTTTTGTCTTCAGATACCGATACAAGTCTGTTATGGTATATAAATCCTATATGTAAAATTTGGTGAAAAACGAAAGTAATTTGATGTGAATCGGACCTTTGGTTGTAAAGTTAGAAATTTTGAACTACTTTGAGAATTTCATGTGTTTTGGTGTTGAATTCATAGTTCTAGATGTTATTTTGACGATTTGATCTCACGAATAGGTTCGTATGGTATTTTTAGACTTGTATGCACATTTGATTTAGAGCCCCGAGGGCTCGGGTGAGTTTTGGATAGGCTACAAAGTGTTTTGGACTTGGGAAAAAAATGTTGCAGGTTTCAGTTCTGGTGTTGGCCTCTGATCTCGCAATTGCAAGATTAGAGTTTATAATTATGAGGCCTGTCAGTGTGGCAATTGCGAGCCTTCATTGCAAATGCGATCTAAAGGCTGGCCAACATGTTTGCATTTGCGAACATTTCCTTCGCATTTGCGAAGTCAACAGGGCAGGGGAAACTTCGCAATTGTGACAAAAAGGTCGCATTTGCGATAGCTGCAGAAATGCAAAAGGTTCGCAATTCCGAGGCTTTTCTCGCATTTGCGAGCAATTGTGATATCTACAGCTGATATGTTTGGACTTAGACAGGATTTTTACCCATTTTTCAATTCTCTCAAACCCTAAACCTCTCTAGGCGATTTTTCAAAGACCCAAACTTCTCCAAATCATAGGTAAGAGATTTATAACTCAACTCTTTCAATCTATCTCATCTTTTTACAAGATTTCATCACAAAATCTAGGGATGTTCATGGTAAATTGGGTGTTTTTGGGTGAAATTTGGGGAATTAGACCTCAAATTGAGGTCGGATTCCAAAACCAATTGCATATCTGGGATCGGGAGTGAATGGGTAATCAGGTTTTGGTCCAAACATCGAGTTTTGACCAAGCAAGCCTGGGGTCGATTTTTGACTTTTTGGGGAAAATGGTACAAAACCTATAATTATGCATTGGAGTTGAGTTATTTAGCATTTATTGATGTTATTGAGTTAATTATGATTAGATAAGAGTGAATTGGTGGTGGAATCGAGAGTAAAACGGTGGTTGAGCTTTGAAATACCCGTTGGCTTGAGTTAAGTGTTTGGTCTAACCTTGACTTGAGGGAATAGGAATCCCCGACTTATTTCCTAAGTGAAATTTCATGTGTATGTTGTATAGCTGTGGTGATGAGTACCTAGGCACCACCAAATTGCCATTTTTAGCCGTTTACCTTTCCCGTTCCCTATTATACTATTTCTTGTCTTAATTTTTACTTGCTCATAAATGTTTTTGTGACGACCCGACCAGTCGTCTCATGAGTTACTGCTCTGTTTCCCCCATTTCTGCTTCTTATTGCTTTGTCTATCGGTTCTATATGCGATCGGGTTGGCTGGCTCGAGTTCAGAAAGGATTTGGTAAGGTTTGAGACACTTAGTCTCTTTTGAGGAAGCTTAAGTTGGAAAAGTTAACCGGATGTTGACTTATATGTTAGAGGTCTTGGATGTAAGTTCCGATGGTTCGGATAGCTTCGGGAGATGATTTGGGACTTAGGAGTGTGATCGGAATGTGTTTTGGAGGTCTGGAGTAGATTTAGGCTTGAATTGGCGAAGTTGGTATTTTGGCGATTAACGGTTGATAGGTGAGATTTTGATATAGGGGTAGGAATATAATTCCGAGAGTTGTAGTAGTTCCGTTGTGTCATTTTGGATGTGTGTGCAAAATTTCAGGTTATTCAGACGTGGTTTGGTTGGGTTTTTTTATCAAAAGAGGAATTCAGAAGATTTTGGAACCTTAGGCTTGAATCCGTTGAGTTTTGGTTGATACGACGTTGTTTGAGGTGTTTTGAAGATTTGTATAAGTTTGAACAAGGTTATGGGATATGTTTGTACTTTTGGTTGAGGTTCCGGGGGCCTCGGGTTGATTTCTGATGGTTGACGGAGAAGTTTGGAATTTTTGGTGAGCTGCAGATTTTCTACTTCTGGTATTTCTGCACCTGAGGATTGGGGACTGCAGGTGCGATGTCGTAGATGCATGAAGGGGTCATAGAAGCGGAAGATGCCTGGGAAGGCAGGAACCATAGATGCGGTTGTGGGACCGCACCTGCGAAGGCCAAGATGCGGAGTGAGCATCACAGATGCGATTTTGGTTGCTTTAGTGAAAACGACAGAAGCGATTAATTGGCCGCAAATGCGGTACCGCAGAGAGCGGGAATTGGGCCACAGATGCGAAAATGCCTGGGACAGAAAGTATAAATTGTTTCCCTCGCGATTTTTGAGCTATTCCGCCATTTTTAATTCGGCTTTGGAGCTTTTTGGACAGTTTTGAAGAAGGATTTCAAGGGAACTTCACTGAGGTAAGGATTTTTGGACTTAAAACTCGTTTCTATGGTATTATTTCACAGATTAGGCTTGTAATTAATGGAATTTAAGGATCAAAGTTTGGGGAAACTAGGGCTTGGAAACTTAGACTTTTGATTGAGGATTTGAAGGACCATTTGAGATCGGATTTCAGAACTTTTGATATGTATGAACTTGTGGGGAGATAAGGAATCTATTGATTTAAAAATTATCAAATTCCGATACGTGGGCCCGGGGGTTGAATTTTGGTAATTTCGGGATTTGAGTTGTATATTGATTATTTTTGCTTGGGCTTCGTCCCTTTAGCATATTTTGACGTCGTGATTCTGATTTTGGATAGATTCAATGCGAATGGAGGCCGATTTGAGGGGCAAAGGCATCGCGAGCTAGAGTTTGGACCGGATTGAGGTGAGTAATAATTGTAAATGATGTTCTAAAGGTATGAAATCCCAGATTGCACATCGTAGTGCTATATTGAGGTGACGCACACGCTAGATGACGAGCGTGTGATCGTGCACTGTTGGGGATTGTGACTTAGTCCGTCCCGAATGATTGTTTTACCTCGTATTTGACTGAAAACTATTTGCTATCATCATGTTTTGGGATGAATGCCATATTTGGGCTTCGTACCAACTACTTGAACCCTTAGGGGATTCTTATTGATATTTCCTCACTGTTTCGACTTTATACTCGAACTCAGTCATGCTATATTCTACTGTTTTTCATAACTCAGCCATGCTTACTCTGCTTTAAAACTTAAATGACATTTTAAATGATAGTTTGGGCTAAGCACTATGTTTTACTATTGCCCGATTGGCTGTGAGATTCTGACTGAGTAAGGACGAGGGCCTATGTTGTGAGGAAAAACTGATTATGATTATGAGGCCGAGGGCCTGAGATATATATGTCATGAGGTGGCTTGTTGATATGATGCCGAGAGCCTAGTGATGATGCCACGAGATGGTTTGATATTGTGCTTGGGCCGTATGGGGCCCCTCTAGGAGTCTGCACACCCCTAGTGAGCGCGGGTATCCATTGTGATGTGAGATATAGCCCGAGGGGTTGGTATTGTTGATATTGTGCCTGAGGGGCAATCCTTTATGTGCTTATCTGTCTTATTTGTCTGTCATTTACATGATTAATTGTTAAAAAGGTGTTTCATGAAGTTTGAACTGAATTGAAATGATTTTACACATCTTTACTGCTTCACTGCTTTAATGGCTTTTACCGCTTCCTTATAGCCTATAATGTGCCTTATGTGATTTCTTGCTTTCAGTCTTTATTTATGATTATTATTCACTGAGTTGGAGTACTCACTTTACTCCCTGCACCCCGTGTGAAGATTCAGGCATTGCTAATCCCGATAACGAGTGTTGATCTTTCCAGCTTGGGCGGATTCGAAGATTCTCTAGGTAGCTACCGGTGTTCGCAGCCCAAAGCTTCTTCCCTTATCTTATCTTTCTTTGTTTTAGACCTGTTTTGGACTCTGTAGACCCTTATTATATTTATCCAGATTTGTAGTTGCTCATGACTAGTGACACCCCGGTATCGAGCTGTGTTGGCTTTGTATTCCGCAAATTGAATTATTCACCATATTTTTTGGGGTTCTATTATGTTTAATGGCTTAATTCGTATTGTAACTGTTTAAAACTGAAATGGGAAAGAGTCAGCTAGCGTTGTCTTCACGAGAGGAACCATCACGACCGGGTCCGGGTTTGGAGTCGTGACAAGTTGATATCAGAGCCTAGGTTACATAAGTCTTACGAGTCATGAGCAGGTTTAGTAGAGTCTCACCGATCGGTACGGAGACGTCTGTATTTATCCTCGATACGCTGCAGAACCTTTAGGAAACACTTCATATTCTTGAAATTCTTGTCGTGTGAATTTGCTGATCCGAGTACTAAAATTCTGTCATTCTATTCTCTCACAGATGGTGAGGACATGCGCTACCGGCCAGGATGGACGACCACCAGTACCACCAGCTGTGGCCACTAGAAGCCGAGGACGTAGTCGTGGTCACGGTAGGGGCAGAGGTGTGGCCCGCACAACAACTAGGGCAGCACCTACAGATCCACCAGCCGCCCCAGTTCAGGATCAGGTCCTAGTTATGGATGCTCCAGCAGCACCAACTCAGGCACCAGCTGTACCCATTGTGATTCCAGGTCTTCAAGAGGCCTTGGCTCAGATTCTATCAGTTTGAACTTGCCTAGCTCATGCGGTTTCAGTCACTACAGTTGCAGCTACTTCTTAGGCCGGGGGAGGTAATCAGACTCCTGCCGCTTGCACTCCTGACCGGGTCGTGCAGGGACTTCAGACACCGGGGGCACATCCAGCCTAGCTGGTTGCAACTTCTCAGGACTATGTAGTTCCTGCCATGCCAGAGGACGAGCAACGTAGGTTGGAGAGGTTTGGTAGACATCAGCCTCCGACCTTCAGCGGTGCAGAGGGCGAGGAAGCCCAGGGTTTCTTGGATAAGTGTCAGAGGATGCTTCGTACAACGGGTATTCTAGAGACCAGCGGGGTCGCTTTCACTACTTATCAGTTTTCTGGAGCTACCTTCACTTGGTGGGAGACTTTTGAGAGATGTAGACCAGTTGGTGCAGCACCCCTTACCTGGTAGCAATTCTCCATTCTCTTTCTAGAGAAGTATGTGCCGCAGTCTCGCAGAGAGGAGCTGCGTAGAGAGTTTGAGTGGTTGTGTCAGGGAGATATGACTGTGAAGCAGTATGAGATGAGGTTCTCCGAGTTAGCTCATCATGATATTTGGTTGGTTCTGACAGATAGAGAGAGGATTAGGAGGATTGTTGATGGCCTCACTTATGAGCTTCATATTCTCATGACCAGGGAGAGGGCGACTGGTGCTACCTTTAAGAAGGT
Organism: Nicotiana sylvestris; assembly: GCF_000393655.2. Taxonomy (NCBI): domain Eukaryota; kingdom Viridiplantae; phylum Streptophyta; class Magnoliopsida; order Solanales; family Solanaceae; genus Nicotiana; species Nicotiana sylvestris. The sequence continues at coordinate 86,483,063 of NC_091065.1, read as the reverse complement.
TGTGGACATTGCTCATGAGATTAAGTCTTTTCATCGCTAGGAGTGAGAGGAGAGGGAGGCCAAGAGGCCTCGAAAATCTAATAGTTATAGTGGTGCTCCTTCGAGAGGTCAATTTCAGCATGGTAGAGGCCGTCCATTCAGGCATGCTCAGGCAGATCGCCTAGGTTATCATGGGGCATCATCAAATCATTGTTCTCATCAGGGCCAGTCATCACTTAGTGCCCTTCCAGCTCAGAGTTCATCCCGTGCTCCATCAATTTAGGGCTCTTCCATGCTAGGTGCATCTGCTAGTCACTCCGATGTGAGGGGTTCCCCTAAGTCCCCTTATCCAACGCCTGGGAGTTATTATGAGTGTGGAGAGATTGGCCAAATGTGGAGGCAGTGTCCTCGTCGTCTTGCGGGTTCATCTCAATAGAGGGGTCAGTCATCGACTTCAGTGCCAGTTACTTCACTACCACCCGCCCAACTAGCTAGTGGTGGAGGTCAGTCAGCTAGGGGTCGCCCTAGAGGGGGAGGTCACTCAGGTGGCGGTCAGGCCCGTTTCTGTGCACTTTTAGGCAGACTCGATGCTATTGCTTCAGATGCTATTATCACATGTATTGTTTTAGTCTGCCACATATATGCCTCTATATTATTTGATCCCCGTTCCACCATTTCTTATGTGTCATCATACTTTGCTCATTATTTGGGTACGCCTCGTGAGTCTCTTGTTTCACCTATTCATGTATCTACCCCAGTGGGTAATACTGTTGTTGTAGACCGTGTGTACCGGTCGTGTGTGGTGACTATTGGGGGCCTGGAGACCCGAGTGGATCTTTTATTATTTTGTATGTTGGATTTCGATGTCATTTTGGTTATGGATTGGTTACCTCTGTGTCATGCTATTCTAGATTGTCATGCTAAGACAGTGACATTGGTTATACCGGTGTGCCATGGATTGAGTGGCGAGGTTTGAGTGATTATTTTCCCAGTAGAGTAATCTCATTCTTGAAAGCCCAGCGTATGGCAGGGAAGTGTTGTCTTTCGTATCTAGCCTTTCTGAGGGATGTCGGTGCATAGACTCCCAGTATTGATTCTGTTCCAATTGTTAGGGATTTTCTCGATGTGTTTCCTGCAGACCTGCTGGGCATGCCACCAGACAGGGATATTGATTTTGGTATTGACCTGGTGTCGGGCACTCAGCCTATTTCTATTCCGCCGTATCGTATGGCACCAGCGGAGTTGAAGGAGTTAAAGGAGCAGCTTCAAAAACTCCTTGATAAGGGGTTCATTCGGCCTAGTGTGTCACCTTGGGGTTCGCCAATTCTATTTGTGAAGAAGAAGGATGGCACTATGAGGATGTGCATTGATTATAGGCAATTGAACAAAGTAACAGTTAAGAACAAGTATCCTTTGCCTCGCGTTGATGATTTATTTGACCAACTTCAGGGAGCGAGAGTGTTCTCCAAGATTGATCTCCGTTCGGGTTATCACCAGTTGAAGATCAGGGACTCGGATATTCTTAAGGCAGCTTTTAGGACCCTATATGGTCATTATGTGTTCTTGGTGATGTCTTTTGGGCTGACCAATAGCCCAACAACGTTCATGCATATGATGAACAACGTGTTTCAGCCTTATCTCGACGCGTTTGTCATAGTCTTCATTGATGATATTCTGGTATATTCGCGTAGTCAGGAGGAGCACGCAGAGCATTTGAGAGTTGTGTTGCAGAGATTGAGGGAGGAGAAGCTTTATGCAAAAATTCTCCAAGTGTGAGTTTTGGCTCAATTTGGTGGTTTCTTGGGGCACGTGCTGTCTAGAAAGGGTATTCAAGTTGATCCGAAAAAGATAGAAGTGGTTCAGAGTTGGCCCAGACCGTCCGTAGCCACAGAGATTTGCAGATTTCTCAGTTTGGTGGGTTATTATCACCGGTTTATTCAGGGATTTTCATCTATCGCATTTACCTTGACCAAGTTTACTCAGAAGGGTGCTTCATTTATGTAGTCGGATGAATGTGAGGAGAGCTTTTAGTAGCTCAAGACAGCCTTGACCACAGCTCTAGTGTTAGTTTTGCCATCAGCTTCAGGTTCATATACCGTGTATTGTGATGCTTCGAGAGTTGGTATTAGGTGTGTATTGATGTAGGGGGTAGAGTTATTACTTATGCTTCTCGTCAGTTGAAACCCTATGAGAAGAACTACCCCGTTCATGATTCGTAGTTGGTAGCCATAGTTCATGCGTTGAAGATTTGGAGGCATTACTTGTATGGTATGTCTTGTGAGGTGTTTACTAATCATCGCAGCCTCCAGCACTTATTCAAACAGAAGGATCTGAATTTGAGGCTGCGAAGGTGGTTGGAGTTGCTTAAGGATTATGATATCACTATATTGTATCATCTGGGAAGGGCCAATGTAGTGGCCGATGCTTTGAGCCGAAAGCGGTGAATATAGGGAGTTTGGCATATATTCCAGTTGAGGAGAGACCTCTTGCAGTTGATGTTCAGGCCTTATATGATTGGGTTAGATATTTTGGAGCCCAGTCGGGTTTTGACTTGTGTGGTTTCTCGGTCTTCCTTATATGATCACATCAGAGAGCGCCAATATGATGATCCGCATTTGCTTGTCCTTAAGGACAGAGTTCAACATGATGATGCTAGAGATGTGACCATTGGTGATGATGGGGTGTTAAGGATGCAGGGACGGATTTGTATGCCCAATGTAGATGTGCTTCGGGAGTTAATTCTAGAGAAGGCCCATAGCTCGCGGTATTCTATTCATCCGGGTGCCGCGAAGATGTATCAGGATTTGAGGTAGCATTATTGTTGGATGAGAATGAAGAAAGACATTGTGGGATTTGTAGCTCGGTGTCTTAATTGTCAATAGGTGAAATATGAGCACCAGAGACCGGGTGGCTTGCTTCAGCGGATGGATATTCCAGAGTAGAAGTGGGAGCGGATCAGTATAGACTTTGTAGTTGGACTTCCATGGACTTTGAAGAAGTTCGATGCTATTTGGGTGATTGTGGATCGGCTGACCAAGTCCGTGCTCTTCATTCCTGTCTGTACTACCTATTTTTCAGAGCAGTTGGCAGAGATCTATATCCGAGAGATTGTTCATTTGCATGGTGTCCCAGTTTCCATTATTTCAGATAGGGGCACTCAGTTTACATCGCAGTTTTGGAGGTCTGTGCAGCAAGAGTTGGGTACTCAGGTTGAGTTGAGCATAACTTTTCACCCACAGATGGACGGGCAGTCCGAGCACACTATTTAGATATTGGAGGACATGTTGCGTACTTGTGTCATTGATTTCGGAGGGTCATGGGATTAGTTTCTACCACTTGCAGAGTTTGCTTATAACAACAACTACCAGTCGAGTATTCATATGGCTCCATATGAGTCTTTGTATGGGAGGCAGTGTAGATCTCTAGTTAGTTGGTTTGAGCCGGGTGAGGCTAGGCTATTGGGGACAGACTTGGTGCAAGATGCTTTAGAAAAGGTGAAGGTAATTCAGGAGAGGCTTCGTACAGTGCAGTCGAGGCAAAAGAGTTATGCTGACCAGAAGGTACGGGATGTGTCCTACATGGTTGGTGAGAAGGTTCTATTAAAGGTTTCACCCATGAAGGGTGCTATGAGGTTTGGGAAGAAGGGTAAATTGAGTCCTCGGTTCATTGGACCTTTTGAGGTGCTTCGGAGGATTCGGAAGGTAGATTATGAGCTTGCTTTTCCACCCATCTTGTCGAGTGTGCATTCGGTATTTCATGTTTCTATGCTCCGGAAGTATATTGGGGATCCATCTCATGTTCTGGACTTCAACACGGTTCAGTTGGATGGTGATTTGACTTATGATGTGGAGCCAACAGCTATTTTGGATCGTCAGGTTCGAAAGTTGAGGTCAAAAGATATAGCTTCAGTGAAAGTGCAGTGGAGAGGTCAGCCCGTGGAGGAGGCTACCTGGGAGACCAAAAGATATTGCTTTTTCTATCGGTTCTATATGCAATCGGGTTGGTTGGCTTGAGTTCGGAAAGGATTTGGTAAGGTTTGACACACTTACTCTCTTTTGAGGAAGCTTAAGTTGGAAAAGTCAACCAGATGTTTACTTATGTGTTAGAGGGCTCGGATGTGAGTTCCGATGGTTCAGATAGCTTTGTGAGGGGATTTGGGACTTAGGAGCGTGATCAGAATGTGTTTTGGAGGTCTGGAGTAGATTTAGGCTAGAGTTGGCGAAGTTGGTATTTTGGCAATTTCCGGTTGATAGGTGAGATTTTGATATAGGGGTCGGAATGGAATTCTGAGAGTTGCAGTAGTTCTGTTGTGTCATTTGGGATGTGTGTGCAAAATTTCAGGTCATTTGGACGTGGTTTGGTTGGGTTTTTTATCAAAAGCGGTATTCGGAAGATTTTGGAAACTTAGTCTTGAATCCGGTGAGTTTTGGTTGATCCGATGTTGTTTGAGGTGTTTTGAAGATTTGTATAAGTTTGAACAAGGTTATGGGATATGTTTGTACTTTTGGGTGAGGTCCCGGGGGCCTCGGGGTGATTTCGGATGGTTGAAAGAGAAGTTTGAAATTTTTGGTGAGCTACAGATTTTCTGCTTCTGGTATTTCCGCACCTGCGGATTGGGGACCGCAGGTGCGATGCCACAGATGCATGAAGGGGGCCGCAAAAGTGGAAAATGCCTGGGAAGGCAGGAACCGTAGATGCGATTGTGGGACCGCACCTGCGAAGGCGCAGATGCGATTTTGGTCGGTTTAATGAAAACCACAGAAGCGGTTAATTGGCCGCAAATGCGCTACCGCAGAAAGCGGGAATTGGGCCGCAGATGCAAAAATACCTGGGCCAGAAAGTATAAATTATTTCCTTCGTGATTTTTGAGCTATTCCACCATTTTTAATTCGGCTTTGGAGCTTTTTGGACAATTTTAAAGAAGGATTTCAAGGGAACTTCATTAAGATAAGGATTTTTGGACCTAAAACTAGTTTCTATGGTATTATTTCACGGATTAGGCTTGTCATTAATGGAATTTAAGGATCAAAGTTTAGGGAAACTAGGGCTTGTAAACTTAGACCTTTGATTGAGGATTTGAAGGACCATTTGAGATCGGATTTTAGAACTTTTGATATGTATAAACTCGTGGGGAGATACGGAATCTGTTGGTGTAAAAATTATCGAATCCGATATGTGGGCCCAGGGGTCGGGTTTTGGTAATTTCGGGATTTGTGTTTTATATTAATTATTTTCGCTTGGGCTTCATCCCCTTAGCATATTTTGACTCTGTGATTCTGATTTTGGATAGATTTGACGCGAGTGGAGGCCGATTTGCGGGGCAAAGGCATCGCGGGCTAGAGTTTGGACCGGATTGAGGTAAGTAATGATTGTAAATGATGTTTTTCGGGTATGAAACCCCGGATTGCACATCGTAGTGCTATATTGAGGTGACGCACACGCTAGATGACGAGCGTGGGATCGTGCACTGTTGGGGATTGTGACTTAGTCCGTCCTAAATGACTGTTTTACCGCGTATTTGACTGAAAACTATTTGCTATCATCATGTTTTGGGATGAATGCCATATTTGGGCTTCGTGCCAACTATTTGAATCCTTAGGGGATTTTTTATTGATATTTCCTCACTATTTTGACTTTATACTCGAACTCAGTCATGCTATATTCTACTGTTTTTCATAACTCAGCCATGTTTATTCTGCTTCAACACTTAAAAGACATTTTAAATGATATTTTGGGCTTAGCACTATGTTTTACTGTTGCCCGAGTGGCTGTGAGATTCTGACTGAGTAAGGCCGAGGGCCTATGTTGTGAGGAAACACTGATTATGATTATGAGGCCGAGTGCCTGAGATATATACGCCACGAGGTGGCTTGTTAATATAAGGCCGAGGGCCTATCTTTACTGCTTCACTTCTTTACTCGCTTTTACCGCTTCCTTATAGATTATAATGTGCCTTACGTAATTTTTTGCTTTTAGTCTATATTTATTATTATCAATCACTGAGTTGGAGTACTCACTTTACTCCCTTCACCCCGTGTGCAGATTCAGGTGTTGCTGATCCCACCAGCGAGTGTTGATCTTTCCAGCTTTGGCGGATTTGAAGATTCTCTAGGTAGCTATTTGCGTTCGCAGCCCAAAGCTTCTTCCCTTATCTTATTTTTCTCTGTTTTAGACCTATATTGGACTATATAGACCCTTCTTTTATTTATCTGGATTTGTAGTTGCTTATGACTAGTGACACCCTGGTATCGGGCTGTGTTGGTTTTGTATTCCGCAAATTGAATTATTCACCATATTTTTTTGGGGTTTTATTATGTTTAATGGCTTAATTCTTATTGTAATTGTTTAAAACTGAAATGGGAAAGAGTCGGTTGGCCTTGTCTTCACGAGAGGCGCTATCATGATCGGGTCCGGGTTTGGGGTCGTGACAGTTTCCATGCCTAATTGCTTCATATTAAATGTTGATTTCTTTATTGAAGTATTTAATTATTTCATGGTTTCGTTTGATTACACTATTGGCTTGTATTGGCTTTTATTGGCCTGTTGGTGTCTTATGGTACACCTTGATTGGTCTCGCTAAGTAGTTTACACTTGTGAAATTTCATAATCGTAGTGATGTTCCATTGTGTGGATTGCAATACAAGTATATTGGGGGATTTGAATTCACCTATGAAACACTTGTATTTATTCATTTGTGATTGGTGCTGATATATATATATATAGGGATCGGGTTGCACGCCGCAACAGGAGGAATAATGGTGAAATGTGATTGTCTGGTGGGATCGGGTTGCATGTCGCAACAAGGAGTAATAAGGGTGGACAGGTAGGATCAGGTTGCGTGCCGAAACAGAAGGAATAATGGTGATATGTGTTTAGGAGTAATAAGGGTGGACAGGTGGGATCGGATTGCACACCGCAACAAGGAGTAATATGGGTGAATATCGATACCGTTGTTGTTTATATAATGGGATCGGAATGCGCGCCGCATCATTCGTTGTTATATGTTCATATCTGTTGAGGCCCATTATTGTGATGTTGAAATACCCTTAAGGATTGGTTATAGTTGAATATTAGTAGAACAATTGGGTTCTGAATTTATTTAATGCCATTTATTGCTATATTACATTCTGTATTTCCTTTCTATTTAGTATAGATTGTTGCAGGTTGTATATGTTGTATGTCCCGCCATAGCCTCATCACTACTTCGTCGAGGTTAGACTCGGCACTTACCAATATATGAGGTCGATTGTACTGATACTGCACTCTGCAATTTCTATGCAGATTTTGGAGCTAGTGGCTGATCATGAGGTCGGTTGCTATCACTGCTTCCTCGAGACCCAAGGTAGCCATGCAGGCGTCCGCAGACCCTGTCGTCTCTTTCTATCCTATTTTATTTTTGTTTTATCTACTTTCGAGACAGATGTAAACTTTTTGTTCAAACTATTATTTGTAGTACTCGTAGACTATTCGTGAGTTGTTGCACCGGTTCTGGATGGATTTTATTTCGGCTTTCATTATTAGCTTAAAGATAATCTTTTAAACCGTGTTCTTCCGCATTTATTTCTATTGATTTACTTTCGTAAAATTTAATTGTTTAAAGATAAAGGAAAAAGTGAAATATTTTGTAACGTTGGCTTGCCTAGCGGGTTCAATGTTAGGCGCCATCACGGTCCCGACAGTGAAAAATTTGAGTCGTGACATTAATACTGTATAACTTCTTGCATCATCAAATTAAATTATTTGCATAATCAGTAACTATGGTTTGTTGACATGAAAGAGAAAATAAGTATGTAAGGTGTTTGAAACAAGCTAAATTATATTAATAGTATAACATTTTTTCACAATTAATATAATATATATATATATATATATATATATGTATAACTTAAATCGTACAAGTAGGGTTGTACATAGGTCGGGTTGGTTCGAATTTTGCAATTACCAAACTAAACCAATTGTGTTGGGTTATTAAATCTAAAGACCAAATCAAACCAATAAAACTCGGGATTTTTCAATCTCGGTTTTTCTCGGGTTTTCGGGTTATTCGGGTTTTTCGTTTTTTTCCCCCTAGTAAAATCTTCATAGCACAAAATATATAACTTGTCCCCAAAATATTTCTCTAATCCTAGTAAGATACAACTATATAAGGTATTTTCCAAGAAAATAATATGAAATATGAGATGTGTCATGGCATTATTCTAAAATATTCAACAATAAAAATAATAAAATTATGTAATATAAATATTGCTAATTAAAAAGTCAAAATAAAAATAAACATAATCTAAAAGTACTAAGTAATACTAAAATAAGTAGACTAATAAGGGAGTATTAATTATATGACTAAACACTAGAGAAAAAATAAAAATAGGTTATGCATTTTTATCTAAACTATTGCAAAACAAAAAATAGATATTCAATACATTGTCATTCGTAGTATTGAATTGAATGTCTTTTGTTAGTATTATAGTATTGATTTGATTTTAGTTTGGTCTTTTATTAGCATTATTTAAGTTACTAATATTAATAATTATAAAATTTATTGGAACATTCACAAGTTGTAAGTCCAACCTTGAAATAATATCTCAAAAGATAAAATTATGAGAAAGTTTAAGAAATATTTATATATTACATTACAATAAGTATATTTATATATTAAATATATCTAAAAAATTTATATATGTAATGTTGGGTTGGTTTGGTTTCGATTTGACTTTCTTTAGTTAAAAACCAAACCAATTATGATCGGGGGTTTTCCAACACTAAACTAAATCAAAGAAAATCATAATCGGGTTTTCTTTTCCGATTTAACTCCAATTATTGAGTTGGTGCGATTTTTCGGTTTCCTTTGTACACCCCTACCTACAAGAATATGTTGATATCTCATTTGGGTCTGGCTACTACTCTAATATTTTCCTTTATGTGAAGAATTTATTCGCTTCAATACGTATGTAAATATCAAACTCTAACTTCTTCTGATGATTCAGCTTCATCATTATCTTTCTTGTAGTAAAAAAATGGAGTTATTTCACTAATTAATATGCTCTTGTAGTTTTATTCATTCATCATGGCGGTCCAAATTACATGGTTATCCTTATTTATACGGTAATCATACATATTTCCTGTATTTGTAACAACCCAATCGATTGTTTTTAGTTCTAGTACATTGTTCGACAGTTTGAGGCTTTAGGTAGCTTCACTTTATGTATTGTGACTTACAGGCATGGTTGGTTTTGATTCTCGAGAAGTTCAGAGCTGATTTGGAAGAATAATTTCCAATTCGGAAGCTTTAAGTTGAAAGAATTGACCAAGGTTTTACTTTTGAGTAAACGATCTTGTAACAAGGATTTGAAGATTCCAATAGGTTCAAATGATGATTTTGGACTTTGGGTTATGTTTGGATTGAGTATCGGATAGTCCGGAAGCATTTCAGCACGTACTACGGAAGTTGGCATTTTGAAGGTTTTAGAATTTCTTAAGTTTGATATGAAGTGGACTTTTGGCGTTATTGCTGTTTATTTGGGATTCCGAGCCTTGGAATAAGTTCATTTTGTGATATGTGACTTGTGCATAAAATCTGGCATCATTCTAGAATGTTTAAGCATGATTCAGACGAGTTCGACGGAGTTTGAATATTTGAAAGTTAAAAGAAAAATTTTGATTATCGATTCGTGGAATTTCGAGTCTTTGGATAAGTTCAGATAAAGTATTGGGACTTGTTGGTGTGATTGGACGGGGTCCTAGAGGCCTTATGTGTGTTTTACGGTGCTATCATACCATTCATCCTTTTTTTGCAACTGTTGGTGCCGGATGTTGTTCTTCACGAAAGTAAAGGGAGGCACGCGAAAGCAAAGGGAGGCACGCGTTCGCGAAGAAGAAAATTTGACTGCTTGAAGATTGAGCTTCGCAAACGCGACAAGGAAGTCGCGAACACAGAGAAGAGGCTAGGGTACCCTATGGGAACATGACATGAAATCGCGAACAGGAAGAGATGCATGGGTAAGTTTAATGACCCGGTCGGTCATTTTGAGTATTGTAGTCATGTTCCCCTGTTTGTTGCTTATTCTATATTCATTTGTGGTTATGTAACTTGCCAGGGTTATTGGTTTGGTTCCGGGGGTATTTCAGAAGGAATTGGGACACTTAGTCCCAAGGTTGAAAGCTTAAGTTGAAAGAGTTGACCAGATGTTGACTTATGGGTAAACGACTTTGAAATGGAGTTTTGATAGTTCCGATAGTTTTTGTATTGTGATTTTTGACTTAGGAGTATGTCCGAATATTGATTTGGAGGTCCGTAAATTATTTTAGCTTGAATTGGCGAAAGCTAGAAAGTTGAAGGCTTGGAAAGTTGAGAAGTTTGACCGAGAGTTGACTTTGTTATTACCGGGCTCAGATTTTGATTCCTAAAGTTAGAATAGGTCCACTGCATCATGTATAACTTGTGTGCAAAATTTGAGGTCAATCAGAGTTGATTTGATAAGTTTTAGTATCGATTGTTAAAGTTGGAAATCCATTAGTTTTATAGGCTTGAATTAGGGTGCGATTCGTATTTTTGATGTTGTTTGCGTGATTGGAGACATCGATTATATTTGCAAGATGTTTAAGAATGTGTTGGTATGTTTGGATAGGGTTTCCGGGGCCTCAGGGGTGGTCCGGATTGAAATCAAATTAATGTTTGCACTTGAGGAAAGGCTGAAGAATTGCAGGTCTGGTGCAACCGCACTTACAAGGATTTGGTCGCAGGTGCGAGACCGCAAAAGCGGCCAGGATATCTGTGATGACTTACTCATTTTGAAAGTAAATTCTGTATTTTGGGGCCTAAAAACCTCCTTTTGTCTCACCTTGGTTTGCGTGCACAGTCCGGGCGCATTTTCGATTGGCTTTTAAAATTAATTAAAGTTGACTTTGGTCAACATTCTTGGTAAACGGACCCGGACCCATGATCCGACCATCTCGCAGGGTCCGTAGTAAAATTTGGGAATTGGGCATATGCCTAGAAGCGAATTTCGAGGTCCTAAGCCCGAGAAATGAATTTTTAAAGAAAATTATTTGCTGGAAAATATAAAGGCTTTTAGAAGAGAATTTATGTCATTTCTCTATGGTATCAGGCCCGTATCTTGGTTCTAGATCCCGGTATAAGTTTAAAATAATAATTAAGTTTAATCTTTGAAATTTGGTAAAGATCGGAATTGATTTGGTATAAATCAGACGATAGTTGAGAAAATAGTAATTTCAATGTTCTTGAGTGATTTCATGCATTTGAGGCTTAATTCATAGTTGTTGATGTTATTCTGGTGATTTGATCGCACGAGCAAGTCCATATGATGTTTTTGGACTTGCGTGCATGTTTGGTTTAGAGCCCCGAGGGCTCGGGTGAGTTTTGGATAGGCCACAGAGTGAAATTGAACTTAGGAAAGATTGCTAATATCTAGTATTTTTGCCCAGGCCTCTGATCTCGCAATTGCAATACCAGGCTTCGCAATTGCGAAGTTCTCAGGATTGGTAATTGCGACCCAGGCGTCGCATATGCGAACCAATCCTAGGCAGGCCTTGATCGCAAATGCGACCCTTTCATCACAAATGCGAAAAGGGCTGAGTCGCAAATGCGACTAATCTTCGCAAATGCGAATATAGCAGGTTCCAAAGGGGTTCGCAATTGCGAACCCTGGTTGCAATTGCGACATCTGAGACCAGTTAATTGGGATTTTGATGAGATTTTATTCATTTTTACAACTCTTCAAACCCTAAAAACATCTTGGGCGATTTTTCAAAGACATCAACTTCTCCAAATCATTAGTAAGTCATTTCCAACTCATTTTCTTCAATCCATATCATCTTTTCACATGATTTCGATTCAAAATCAAGAGGTTTTCATGGGGAAATTGGGTGATTTTGGGTAGAACTTAAGAATTTCAAATTTTGGAGTTTTGGACCTCAATTTGAGGTCCGATTTCAAAATAAATTATATATTTGAGTTCGTAGGTGAATGGGTAATCGATTTTGGTTCGAACCTCAGGTTTTGACCATGTAGGCCCGGGGTCATTTTTTGACATTTTGGGGAAATCATTGGAAAACCTATTTCCATGCATTAGAATTGAATCATTTAGCATTTATTGACATTGTTAAGTAAATTGTGGTTAGATACAAGCGAATTGGTGTTGGAATCGAGGGGTAAAGTGGTAGTTGATTCTTGATTGTACTCGTGGCATTGAGGTCAGTGTTTGGTCTAACCTTAGCTTGAGGGATTTGGAGTTTTGTCCTATTTGCTATGTGTTAATTGCTGAGTACACGTATAGGTGTGGTGACGAGTATCTATGTGTCGGTGTCAAGCATGCCCGTGAGTCTTATACTATGATTGATGTGACTCCGTTTTGTATTGTCCATGCTTTATATGATGATTTCTAGTGTTGAACAAGGCTTGTGGAAGTATTCTTGGTAATTAAACATTGTAGAGCATTGACTTAAGTTGATAATTGAATTGTGAAGTAATTGTGGAAAAGATAAGAGGTTTATGATGTTGTCTCCCTTGCCGGGATGTTATGGCTTTGATATTGTTTCCCTTGCCGGGAAGTTGTTGCTTTGATATTGTTTCCCTTGCCAGATGTTATTGCTTTGATATTGTTTCCCTTCCCGGGACGTTATTGCTCATGATATTGTTTCCCTTGCCGGGATATCATTGATATACTATTGTTCCCTTGCCGGAATTCTATTGTGATTTTATTGATTCTCTTGCCCGCATTGTTTTGTGATTGTTGCTTGGGTAAGGGAGAGTGTAAAAGCACGAACGGTGATGTCGTGCGTGATATTTGTGAGAGAGTGTTAATGCACGAAGGGTGATGCCGTGCCGATATTATAATGTAAAAGCACGAAGGGTGATGTCGTGCCATGATATGAGTGATAATGCATGAAGTATAATGTCGTGCCATGATTATGTGAGGTAAAAGCACAAAGGGTGATACCGTGCCGATTATATTGATTGTTATGGTGAGAACGAGAGTAAAAGCTCGAAGTGCTAATGCACAAAGGATTTCCTCTTTTGATGGGGAAATCTAAGTTTCGACATTCACGGGGTGTAATGACTCATTTACTTTTGGGAATTGGGTATTGGAAGAGTCGCCACCTAACGGATTATGATGTGTTAAGGTACCTAGAGCGATAAACTCTTGGGTTTGTTTGCATTACCAGAATATGAGGGTAAGAGCTCGAAGCAACCTCGAGAGGAAGGTGTTAGGCACCACTCTTGCTCCACAACTGTGTGTCCCGACCGAACTTATATTCGCAAATTAGTCCATTACAAGCAAACAATTAAATCAAATAGGTTGCAAGTAAAGCACGTTAGATAACTCAAGTAATAAGATTTAGACAAATTGTAAAACAAAGGTTTTAAAATAAAATAAAATAAGGAATTTTGGTAAATGAGGGGTCCTAGGTTGGTTATCCTATAGGATCAGCCCACACAATGTCTGGTAAACACTCCTTGATGAGGGGAAACACGTGACATTAGCGCCCAGTCATCATATCCTATATCTACCCTTCCCATACCCTTATTGGTCAGGCAAAACGAATGTTTGGTCAACGATTTCTATTGTGTGCTGCTACCCGTCCTTTCTTAATGGTCCTGGAGGGAGTTAGGACCTTTACCTATAGGTGGTTCTAGACGAACCCCCTAAGGTTTTACAAGGAAAAAATTTTAAGGCGACAATCAAAATCACTTAGGACTTTCAACACATGAAGGGAGCAATTAGAGGCTCAGAGTTTTCTCCTCAAACAAACACATAAGCAGCACTACTCAAACACAGTTAAGGTCTTTTATTAGACAATGTCTTAAAGCAGGATATCTAGGTGAATATGCAAAAGACAAATAACCTCTTTTAGACTTAGAAGTTATAACCCTAGCAATTGCGTATGGATTCTTAAAGCCTGTTAGGATAAGAAAACATTAAGCAATATAGACAATTTCAGAGATGCAGTTTTGAAAACGCCTTAAGGGCTTGCCTATACGTGGAGTGCTCATTAGCACACTTGTATAAAAACAAAGCAAGTTTTGAAACAAACTTCTTTAGTACCTATAGGCATGATATCTAATGATAGGTTGAGATAGTTTTAAGGAACTTGTTTCAGGAAATATGAAATACTTAATAAAACCAATTCAGAAATGAGCTAGGCGTGGACTAAGTTGATTTATTAGACTAGATTAGACTGACAAGCAGAATTTCGGGTATGGCTCCCTATAGGCATGATATCTAAGTGTGATACTGATTTTAATAATTTGCAAGTATATAAACATACATAACACTTGTTACAACTGAATCTGGATTAGGTCCTATAGGCATGACATCTATTATTTAATCTGATTTTTTAAGACATTGAAAGCATGATTCTTATTACAAAATTATCTGAATCCTATAGGCATGGTTTCTAGACGTGAAGATATAGAACCTTATAAGCATGATTTCTACTTAGTAGAACAAATAGATTTAAAAGTAGGATCCTAGGAGCATGATTTCTACCTGTATTACTCCATAAAGCATGTATCTACCCACCCTTTTTACTAAATACCCCAATATCTATTTACAAGTTATTACATGGAGCCTTCAATTAGGCACAGATTCCCCAAAGCCTCCAATGACCACATATGCCTCAATTCCATAGATAATGACATAGTCTAGGTGCATTAAAATTACCTAAGGATCTCAAGGATCCGGGGCAATGCTTACACTCAGACTTGGTAACCAAAATTGACCAACTGCAGTGTGGAAGGGCCAACCTCAGTATGCCAGAGTTTAGAGGGTTCTCAAGAAAATCCCAAGGCAGTACATATATTGGAGGGGGAAGAACTTATTGACTAAGAGTAGAGTGAAAGTGATTTACACAAGTTGGAAGGTTTTAGTAAAAAACTATATTAAAACAAAAGTCTTTTTGAAAGTAATTTAGTAAAGCAACAGAGATTGTTTGAAAAAGATATTGGAGTAGTTAACAACGTCCAAACACCTTAGGATAGGTTCATACACAGCCAGGAGTCACAACATCAAGGCAGGTTTTGTAGTCACAAACAGGGATAAAGGGGATTTGGGAATACATAGGACACATAATTAAGCAAAGACCTGGGAATTAGTATAGTCATGCCCAGAAGTAGCTAACTAGACATAGTCACAAAATCAGACATAAAGAACAGACTCACATGCAGGGGGATATGGATGTGAGAATTCATGGTGGTAAACATATAACAGGTACGAGATGATTGGTGTAGACATGCTCAGAAACAAATAGAAGGGGAATTATACTGATCTCAAGGGAGGGGAAGACATGATAACATGCTAATAATATAACCCTCAACTACAAGTTTCACAACAAAACCACAAATAGAAGCAAACTAGAAACAAGATGAACTGAAACAATAAGAGAATCATATTGTTGTTGGAATATGGAATTGAAACTAGGACATACCAGTAAAGAGGATAGTGAGGAGAATGAAAGCACACGAGAACACAAATGGTTAGCCTTGGCTTGCAGCCGGTTAACTTAAAGCAGTAGCAAGTAGCACAAGAGAGAGAGAAGAAATTTTTTAGTATGAGAGATAGTTTTGAACCAAGAGTTCGTGTCTGTGTATGTTAATGAGAGAGCATATATATAGTTTGAAACTAGGTAGAATAGTAAGGTAAGAATCAATATCAAGAAGTAATTATGGAACTAGGTATCAATTAGTATAAAATTAGTAAAGTACTCCCTTAATTATGGGAGTTAATTTCAAACAGTAAAGTAAAATAAGGAAAGAGATCACATAAGACCGGCATATAACATACAAGGAGATAGTTTCAGCATAGTGTAAGTATAGAACATGTAATTAAGACTAAGTACATAATATTCCAATTAAGGAAATAACATAAGAGTCGGTTGACAACATAGTCGACCATAAAATAAAGAAAGGAAAATAACTTAGAGGCTGTAAATCAGTAGAGAATATTACAAGAGATTAGAAGGATATTAATCACAGGGAATCAAGGATTCTGATGGATAATAGTACTGATTTAGGGGGGATTAACATAAATTTCTATGAACAAACGAAATAAACACACATTAGGCAAGAAGAGGCAAAAATCAAAAACCCTAATAGCACAGTAGGGTAAAAATCACACAAAATCAGAGATTCGCATGGAACATAGTGCTGATTAAAGGAGTTTAACAGAATAAATATAGTACAGGCAGAAGAAGCAAAAAATTAGAAACCCTAATGAGCATAGTAGGGTAAAATCAAAGAAAATTCAGGGATTCAAGAAAAACAAGCAAGCATACGAACAAATCATCAAATACAGGCTCAGAAACCAAGGTTAAGACCAAGAAATAAGGTTTTCACATAGACAAGTTGAAAAAGGAGTAGAAACACAGAATTAGTTGAGATATACAAATGATAGAGTTTACACATAAAGAAAAATCGGGTTGAACAAGTGTAGAAGAAACTCTGAGAAACCCTAACTTTAAAGAAAGTAAAAAGTAACTTGAAGTCTATGATTTTTCAAAAGAGGTTCGAGAATAGTGTAAAACATAGAAGGGATAGACACGAATTGTAAAAAATGGCCCAGATCTAAGAGATACAAATGAAAATTAAGGTTTCAAAAAAACCTAAATGGAGATGGAAGAACCTGCTTAAAACATCAAAGATCGTAACAAATATAGTGTGACTTTGCCCAAAATCACACCGGAGAAGCCATGAACAGCCAAAACAGCAACCCTAGATACAAGTCGGCATGACCCAGGGCTCTTGAAGGCCTCAAATAGGATGAGCAAGGCAATGAAGGAGCCATTGGAGGCTTGGGGTTGAAGAGTGGTCGTTGGAGAAGACGGGAGAAGGGAGGCAGTTGAAAAGTATTTAGGGTTGGGTTGAGAGAATAGAGGAGACGAGAGGATTAGAGGCGGCGGGCTATAAAGAATGACTAGGGTTAGGGGGTATTAGGATTAAAAAAGGAAAGAATGGGTATGGACTGTTGATCTAAGAGATCAACGGCCAGGATTTGATTGGGTAGATGGGTTTCGGGTTTGGATATGTGTATATAGGGTCTAAGTCGGGTATTTTAATAAGAAATTGGGTTAGGGTTGGGTCCAATTTGGGCTACAATTGAAATGCCAAATCCGGCTATAATTGAAATAGCCACTTTTCCATATTTAATTTATATTAAGTAATAAACAAATTTTGAAAAATAATTTTCTATACCAAAATGATTTAAAATATGTAATTATCATTTTAAAAATATAGGAATCAATTTTACGCATAAAAAAATATAATTATACATTAAATAGGCTAACATTGGAATTATATGCAATTTAGCTTAAAAATACCAAATGCAATTACAAAAAAATGCATAAAAAATATATTAACCAAATTTTGGTATATGTATAGAAATTAAATGAATAAATCATCATAACAATAATTTAGGGGATAATTATAGGGATTTTATGAATAAAGGGGAGGAAATAAATCAATTTAAATCCGTAAAATTATGGAAAAAATTATAAAAACCTTGTGCATGCTTATATATGTTATTTCAAAGGTATTTATGCATATAAAAAATATATAGAGAAAATTGGGTATCAACAACTACCCCTCTTTACCCGGGATTCGGGTAAAGAAATGATGGCCAATTTTGACCGAATGGGATGTTTCGAAAGATAGAGGCCGAACTCCGGTTTTCGAGTTGCCTATATATCCCTGGTTTTACATAAATCAGGCCATGTGTAGTTCTGGATTCACCCGCGGAGTAGGCTGATGAAATTATTGCAAGAACGGACAAGAGATGCGGAAGCAACTACGGTGAGCAGTTAAGGCTCGGGACGGTTGGAGGGAACTGAAGCAAGATTGCTCCTGCTAGGATAGTGGTTGCTTACTGGCTACCTGCATATAAAATATGCTATAAAAGTATTCGCGAAAATTTAGACATGATGCAGATTCCCTTCGGACCATGAAGGTTGTCTTCGGACGGTTAAAGATGACATCCTTGGACCATGACGTCCTGGGCCATGAATTGTTTAGTAAGGGATTCACAGGCCATGAAATGGTGTTCTCGGGCCATGAAAATGGTGCCTCGAACCATGACACCTTTGAATAATGATATGCAAGTTCGAGAGATCCTCATGCCATGACATGGTGTCTTCCGGCTATGAGAATGATGCCTTTAGACTATGACGCCTTCAGATAGATTGGTGATATTTCAGTCCATGATATGCAATAGTATGATGTAACAAGATAAGGCTTAGTTTTGTGAAATGGGGGGCAGAGCTTAGCCCGATTGAAAAGCAAATAGATAGTAGTAGAAATAGAGCAATATCTATGCAAAGAGGGACAATGCTTAGTCCCGTGCAAGTGGGGAGGCAAGTATTAGCCTTATGCAAATGGGGAGGCAAGGACCAGCCTCATGCAAATATGGAGTCAAGTACTAGACTCATGCAAATATGGAGTCAAGGACTAAACTCATGCAAATATGGAGGCAAGGATTAGCCTCGTGCGAATATGGGGTCAGAGATTAGACTCATGCAAGTATGGAGTCAAGGATTAGACCTATGTGAATATGGAGGCAAGGGTTAGCCTCATGCAAATATGGAGTCAGGGATTAAACTCATGCAAGTATGGAGTCAAGGATTAGACTCATGTAAACGTGGAGTCAGAGATTAGACTCATGCGAATGGGAGGCAAGGGTTAGCCTTATGCAAATATGGAGTCAGGGATTAGACTCATGCAAATATGGAGTCAAGGATTAGACCTATGTGAATATAGAAGCAAGGGTTAGCCTCATGCAAATATGGAGTATGGGATTAGGCTCATGCAAGTATGGAGTCAATGATTAAACTCATGCAAACGTGGAGTCAGAGATTAGACTCATGCAAATGGGAGGCAAGGGTTAGCCTTATGCAAATATGGAGTTAAGGATTAGACTCATGCAGATATGGAGCCCAGGATTAGACTAATGCAAATATGAAGGCAAAGATTAACCTCATGCAAATGTGGGGGACAGGGATTAGTTCCATGCAAATGTGGAGTCCAGGGTTAGACTTATGCAAATATGGAGGACAAGGATTAGTCCCATGAAAATGTGGGGGACATGGATTAGTCCCATGCAAAGAGCGAATAACAAATAAGGGTAGTGTATGTCTTAGCTGGTGATATATTCGGTGTTTGATGGCCGGATGAATGGTGAATTTTCCTTGTGTATACATGTTTTGCGAATGCTACCGTTACGTCAAATGTGCCTTTATTCAAAAAAAATCGTAAGTTTTATGAGGGAGGTTGGTTCTTGCTTCATCTGCCGGCCTTGCTCTGCTCCACTCTGGAAGCCCCCCCTTCGAGTTCCCCTAGGTAGCGCTTGACTATTATGGAAATAGAATTTTCAAAAAATATGCAATAATTGATAAAAAAATAGAATTTTTTGGAAGTGTATTGATATATCAAGTAATTTTGATGAACTAGCGACTGTGACACATTTCAAAGGCATTGCAGCTCTCTTATGGTGAAATTTTGAGGGTCCTCCTTAAAATTTGCCCCAGTTTGGTAGATGATTTTTAACTATTTGCAGATGGAGGACCCTGCTGAATCTTCTTCGAAATTTTGAGAATCCTTCTCAAAATTCTGCCCTAGTTCTTGACTGATTACTGACTTCCTGACGCACGTCGATGATGGCTGGACTTGCTCCGAAATTATGAGGACCCTCCTCAAAATTATGCCCTAGTTTCTGATTTTGGGGGAAACGAAAATTTTATTATGATATGACTGAACCCATAAGGCTGCCTATGTATCCCCTCTTAAACGGGAATCAGGTCAAGCGTAGTTCAATTACATCAGAAAAGAAATGTGAAATAATCTAGGCATAGTATCTCTTGACTGCATCTGAATTGATTGGTTTTGGCCATATTTCTCCATCCATTTTTGCAAGTATGAGTGCTCCTCATGTCAGGACCCTGTGAACCATGTACGGACCTTGACAGTTGAGAGAGAATTTCCTTTTGGCTTCATCTTGATGCGGGAAGATTTTCTTCAATACCAGTTGTCCTGGTGCGAACTGTCTTGGTTTGACTCTTTCTTGAAAGCTCTAAACATTCTGTTCTGGTAAAGTTGGCCATGACATACTACGTTCATCCCATTTCCACCGATAAGGGCCAATTGTTCATAGCAACCTTTTATCTACTCTGCATCACTGAGTTCAGCTTACTGTATGATTTTTAAAGAAGGAATTTCTACCTCAACTAGGATGAGAGCCTCGGTACCATAAACCAGCATGTAGGGGGTTGCCCCGGTGGACGTGCGAATTGTGGTGCGGTACCTTAAAAGAGCAAAGGGTAACTTCTCATGCCACTGCTTGTGATTCTCTACCATTTTACTTAGTATCTTCTTAGTATTTTGTTGGCGGCTTCTACGACTCCATTCATCTAAGGTCTGTAGGTAGTGGAATTCTTGTGCTTGATTTCGAAAGTTTCACATATAGCTTTCATCAGATCACTGTTGAGGTTTGTGGCATTATCACTAATAATGGACTCAGGAACTCTGAATCGGCAGACAATACGATCCATGACAAAATCTGCGACGACTTTCTTTGTGAAGTAATTAATGACTACCAAAATAAACTTGTGTCCGTTTGAAGTAGTGGGCTCAATCATATCAATAACATCCATTTCCCATGCGGCGAATGGCCAAGGTGAGCTTGTTGCATTGAGCTCATTTGGTGGCACTTTTATCATGTCGGCATGCACTTGGCATTGAAAGCATTTGCGGACATACTGAATACAATCCGTCTCTATGGCCATCCAAAAGTAACCTGCCCTGAGTATCTTTTTAGCCAAGACAAAACCATTCATGTGCGAACCACAGGTCCCAGCAAGTACCTCTTCAAGTAATTTAGAAGCCTCTTTTGCATCGACACATCTCAGTAAACCCAAATCAGGAGTTCTTCTATACAAGTTCCCTCCGCTGTGGAAGAAGTGATTTGACAATCTCCGGAGTGTGCATTTCTGTGTGTGATTTGCATACTCTGGGTATTCTCCTTTTGATAAGTACTCCTTGATGTCATGGAACCAAGGCTTTCTATCTACTTCTTCCTCGACATGAGCACCATATATCGGTTGATTATGGATCCTCACTGGAGTGGGATTAATATAGTTCTTATCTTGATGTTGTATCATTGATAACAAAGTGGCTAATGCGTCGGCAAACTCATTCTGAATTCTGGGTACATATCAGAATTCTATCTTTGTAAATATCTTCCCTAATTCTTGCACGTGGTGTAGATATGGAAATATCTTGGAATTCTTTGTGGCCCACTCTCCTTGTACTTGGTGCACAAGCAAATCTGAATCGCCGATCACCAACAACTCCTGAATGTTCATGTCTATTGCCATGTTGAGCCCTAGTATGCAGGCATCATATTCTGCCATGTTGTTGGTGAAGAGAAATCTGAGTTTAGCAGATACCAAATAATAATGACCCATTTCTGATACCAAAACTGCTCCAATGCCTACTCCTTTAAAATTTGCGGCTCCATCGAAGAACATCCTCCAACCATCGTATACTTCGGTAATGTCTTCCCCTACGAACAATACTTCTTCATCAAGAAAATATGTCTTTAAAGGTTCGTATGCTCCTACCACCAGATTTTCAGCAAGGTGATCTACCAATGCTTGTCCCTTGACCGCCTTTTGAGTTACATAGACAATATTGAACTCACTTAGTAGTATCTGCCATTTACCAACTTCCCCGTAGGCATGGGTTTCTGAAATATGTACTTCAGAGGATCCATCATGGATATAAGGTATGTAGTGTAGGCACAGGAGTAATGCATTAATTTCTGGGTTGTCCAAGTTAAAGCACAACAAGTGCGTTCAAGCAGAGAATACCGTGCTTCATAGGGTGTGAACTTCTTGCTCAAATAATATGTGGCCTGATCCTTTCTTCCTGTATCATCATGTTGTCCCAAAACACATCCAAAAGCTCTATCTAACACGAATAGATAAAGTAGCAAAGGATGCCCTGGTTCTGGTGAGACCAGAACTGGCGGTGTGGACAGGTATTCTTTGATCTTGTTAAAAGCTTTCTGACAATCCTTGGTCGAACTTGTCTCAGCATCTTTCCACAGCATTTTGAAGATGGGTTCACATATTACTGTGGTCTGTGCTATGAATCGACTGATGTAGTTAAGCCGTCCTAGGAAGCTCGTCACGTCCTTTTTGCTTTTAAGTGGTGGTAACTCCTGAATAGCTTTGACTTTAGATGGATCTAGTTTGATCCCTCAGCGACTGACAATGAATCCCAATAATTTTCCTGCGGGAACCCCAAACGCACACTTTGCGGGGTTCAACTTCAAATTGTACCTCCTGAGCCTATCGAAGAACTTCCTCAAGTCTGCTATGTGATCTGCGGCCCTTTTGGATTTGATAATGACATCTCCATATACACCTCTATTTCTTTGTGTATCATATCATGGAAAATGGTTGTCATGGCTCTCATATAAGTGGCCCCAGCGTTCTTCAAACCGAATGGCATTATCTTATAACAACATACACCCTACGGTGTAATAAAAGCCGTCTTCTCTGCATTTTGGTCATCCATCCAGATCTTGTGATAACCTGCAAAGCAATCTACAAAGTATTAGAGTTCGTGCATGGCGCAGTTATCGAAAAGGATATGTATATTTGGCAGTGGGAAGTCGTCTTTGGGACTTACTCTGTTTAAATCCCGATAATCAACACATACTCGGGCTTTCCCATCTTTCTTCGGAACTGGCACAATGTTAGCTAACCAGGTTGGGTACTCAACCACCCTGAGAACTTTGGCTTTGATCTATTAGGTAACTTCCTCCTTGATTTTCAAACTCATGTCTGGTTTGAATTTTCTGAGTTTCTGCTTGATGGGCAGACAGATGTGATTAGTAGGCAAATTGTGAGCCACTATAGATGTGCTCAAACCGGTCATATCATCATACAACCATGTGAAGATGTCCTCATATTCCTTTAGAAAATGGATGTACTCTTCCTTATCTGTTGGCAACAAGTGAATGCTGATGCAGGTCTCTTTGACGGTCTCAGTGTCTCCCAAATTTACTGCTTTTGTTTCGTTCAAGTTGGACTTAGGCTTATTCTCAAAATTCTCGACTTCTCTGACAATTTCCTCGGATATCTCATCTTCTTCCTCTAAGTCACTATTCTCATGTTGCGTTGCCTCATTACATGTCACAGTTACTGGTTCATCAGGAAAAGTAATAATAGCGCCATGGAAAGAAAAAGTGTAAAGATAGTAGTGAATAATAAAGAGCAAATGCATTTGATTAAAACTTGAGAAGTTGTTCAGACAAAACACGACTCGATGAATTGAGCATTTATTTTGAAATAAGTAAATCTTAAAATAAAGTTACTGGAAATCTTAAATGCCTAGAACGGCTATAGAAGTAAATTTTGCCAAGCTACCCAGGGACTCGGCAGGCTCGGGATGGTGTGGCAGTCTAGTTTCTGAGAACAACTCCCTTTGGCACAGTCTGAATGGTGAGGCTTTCTTCCTCCTC
>NC_091065.1:86067053-86154553 GCF_000393655.2 Nicotiana sylvestris | reverse complement strand
GAATGCATCACAACCTATCCCTGAGCCTCAAAACTCAACCAATGATCACCACTACACCCAAATCCCTGGAGTCCATCAAAGTAACCCCATATATATGGAAACCTTACCCCACACTCCTCAACAAACCTTATGCATAACGGAGTCTGCCGAGAAGGACCTGCTCATCAAGAATATGGCGGGGGAGCTTAAGAAGCTCACAAGTCAAGTCCAAGGTGTGGAAGGTGGTAAAGGAATTGAGGGTTTGAACTATGAAGATTTGTGTATTTAGCCGAACATAGGACTGCCGGAGGGCTACAAACCTCCTAAGTTCGAAATATTCGACGGAAGGTGATCCGAAGGTACATTTGAGAATATATTGTGACAAGCTCGTAGGGGTTGGTAAAGATGAAAGAATTCGCATGAAGTTATTTATGAGGAGCCTCACTGGTGATGCCCTATCTTGGTATATCAGCCAAAATCCAAAGAAGTGGATTAACTGGGTAAGCATGACGTTAGATTTCATGGATCGGTTCAAATTCAACACAGAGAATGCACCAGATGTCTTCTATATTCAAAATCTCAAGAAAAAGCCAACAAAAACTTTCCGCGAGTATGCTACTCGATGGAGATCGGAAGTTGCAAAAGTAAGGCCGACATTAGAGGAAGAGCAAATGAACAAATTCTTTGTTCGAGCCTAGGATCCGCAATACTATGAGAGGTTGATGATTATTGAAAATCATAAATTTTCTGACATCATCAAATTAGGAGAAAGAATAGATGAGGTAATTAAAAGCGGAATAGTGACAAACTTTGAGGCACTCCAAGATACAAATAAGGCCTTGCAGTCAGGAGGCATATCCAAGAAGAAGGATGTAGGGGCCGTGATGGTACTCTAGGACTAAAGTGTCCTCTAACATACCAAACACCTCCACCAACATATCAACCTTCACCTCCCAGATATAAACAACCCGCCGCCACCTACCATACTTATAACATACAACCTACATATTACCACTCCCCACCACCAGCTCGCCAAAACTACCAGAAAGCTAAACCAAATTTTGATCGTAGACCAACCAGACAATACACTCCTATTGCTGAACCCATCGATCAGCTCTATGAAAGACTGAAGGCTACCGGTTATGTCACCCCTATTCCCGTTGTTGTTATGGAAAACTCTTCCCACTGTGTTAATATGAACAAGACATGTGCCTATCACTCAGGCATGAAGGGACATACTATTGATGAATGTCGCACTCTGAAGGGTAAGATCCAGATGTGATTGACCAAAGTTATACAAGCAAAAGAGGCTGCACCAAATGCCCGCAACAACTCCCTCCTGGATCAAAGGGGCGAGGGGGTAAATGTGATCGAAAATGATGAAGAATGGGAGCCGGAAGGATCAATTGGACTCATTCGTGAAGGTGATAAACCCAAAGTACCTCCAATCACTCTCACACATATTATAGTGCAGATTCAGTCGCCAATTGAGGTTGAAATAGCCACGCGAACTCTATTTGAGGTGAAAGAAACAACGCCCTCAGCCGCACCAGCTTCGTTTAAGGTGGAAGTGACCACACCTTTCACTGTGACGGTTGTACCCACACCATCTATTAATTCCAATGCTATACCCTGGGACTATGCTGCATAGGCAAGAAGAAAGGGAAAAGGGAAAATGGAAGAAACAGGTGTCGCACAAGGCATGACCAAGGCCGGTAGGGTTTAAACACTTGAGCATTTGGGAGGAACAAGTAAAGAAGTTGCTTTCAAGCAGCCTATCATTGAAACAGGACCGGATGATCTTTGGAGAAATGTGCAAGCAAGGGAATATTTTGCAGTTGATCATCTGAACAAAATCCCTTCTCAGAATCTATTCTATCACTACTACAGAATTTTGAGACGCATATGAATGCATTAATGAAAGTATTGAACGAAGATTACATGCCCAACAACATCACTAGTAGGGAGATGGCTAACATGGTCGGGCAAGTATTGGAGAGCCACAAGATCACTTTCCACGAAGACAAATTACCACTAGAAGGACTGAGTCACAACAGGGCACTACACATCACAGTGCAGCTTGAGGATAAATTCATTACCAGGGTCCTAATACATGGGGGTTCGAGTCTTAACATTTGTCCATTGACTACTTTGAAGAGGTTAGGTAAAGGCTTGCATGAGATACAGGAAGGAACTATGAATGTGAAAGCATTTGATGGGTCTCAAAGGGCTACGAGTGGGGAAATAAACATGTGCTTGCAAATAGGTCCAACTTGGTTTGATGTTGAGTTTCAAGTATTGGACATATGTACTACGTACAATCTGTTGTTGGGACGACCTTGGATATATGCTGCTGGAGTCGTAGTTTCTATGCTACACCAGGTCATGAAATTTGAATGGAATCATCATTAAGTGATCATCCATGAAGACGGGAGTAATCCCATTTACACCAATCAAATCATTCCGGTTGTCGAGAATAGGAGGAATTTGGGTGGAGAAATATACCATCGCACCGAGCCCTTCACAAAAAGTTGTTGAATCTTCACAAAAATACTTATAGAGGTACACAACAAAAAGAATTAATGAAGTAATGTTTATACCGACGCTGAAAATTAGTTAAATTAAATAACACCCCAGTCTTGTCATTGTATGGCAGAGAAGGTACATTATTACCTTAAGTTGACACTATTTGCCACAATCTTTCTTACATTATTCTCATTTCTTATAATTCTTCATTTGCCAACTTCAAAACTTTGCATGTGCAGAGGCATAATAAAGTTAATACTGGCTAATTTATTTCTAAACAAATCATTTCAACTGTTCAATTATAACTTCAAACTCCAATACGGGAAAAGGGTAGAGTCATTACTTGCGTGTGCCACTTAGAATAGATAGGGTACAAATTTTCTTTAGTTTTATGTTAAAAGTAAGAAGAGATTTGTCATTTTACGTGTAAGAAATCTGAAAATAAAAATCAAACGATATTTACAAGTTGTTTACAAATGATTTATACATAGTAAAAATAAATTTCATACAATTAATTATATATTATACAACTTATTTACAACTTTCATACATTATTTCTATCCAGTTATATACAACTACATTATCATACCACGTAAATATAATTTTTATACAAATTTATAAAATATGTCTTTTGTATATTTTGTATCTAATTTATACATAGCAAAAACAAAATTCATACAACTAATTATATATTATACAACTTATCTACAACTTATCATACATTACTTATACTCAGTTATAAATAATTACAATATCATACAACTTAAATATAATTTTTATACAATATTTTTCAACTTTCATATATAGTTAAATAAATAAATAAAAATATATAAACAACATAATACAATTTTACTACATTTTCGTAAATATAATGTATATCATGTCTTCTTCTTCTTCTTCTTCTTCTTCTTCTTCTTCGAGTTTCAATCTGAAAATTCAGCCAAAACAAAGTCTAATCTTCGCCGAAACCCCTCAAAATTGAGATATAAACTCCAAACCATATTCTCAATTATTTTCAACAACACTCAATCCAAACAAATAATTATTTTTGAAAACCCAAATTCGAATTCAAAGCTTCAAAACTTTTTAATGGATGTCAATGGTGGAATTGCTGCTCTCTTTTCCTTTACTTTACATTATTAAAATTAGGGATTGAGAGATAGAGAGAGACGTAGAGAGAATTCCCAATTTTTTGCAACAACGCCCAATTCAAACAAATAATGTTTTTTGAAAACCCAAATTCAAATTCAATGCTTAAAAGCTTTTTAATGGCTGTCAATTGTGGAATAGTGGGTGAGTGCAAGATACGTGGGGGAGGGGGTTGTATGTGGAGAGAGAAACATGGGGGAGTGGAAGATACATTAGAGTATTTTTAGGACACTAATTATTATTATTATTATTAATTACCTTAAAATGTACATAAATGGTAATTGAGTATATAAAATGTAATTATAGTAAAACTTGAGTAGGGAAGGTAATATAGTTTCATATAGTATATAGGAATGTAAAAATTTATTTATTTAATGCATCGCTATTTTAGTATTTATTATTATCTTTTACATTTTCTCTCTACATCATTATTATTACTTATCCTGATGAACCAATGATTGTGACATGTAATGAGACAACGCAATATAAGGATAGTGAATCGGAAGAGATAGATGAAGAGGATGTGATACCTGAGGAAATTGTCAGAGAAGATGAGAATTTTGAGAATAAGCCTAAGTCCAACTTGGACAAAACTGAGATAGTCAACTTGGGAGATTCCGAAACAACCAAAGAAACCCGCATAAGTATCCACTTGTCACCATCAGAAAAAGAAGAATACGCTCGTTTCCTAAAGGAGTATGAGGAAATTTTTGCATGGTCTTATGATTATATGACTGGTTTGAGAACATCTATAGTGGCTCATAAACTACCTACCGATCCGATGTGTCCGCCTATAAAACAGAAACTCAAAAAGGTCAAGCCTGATATGAGTCTGAAAATCAAAGAGGAAGTCACCAAGCAGATCAAAGCTAAAGTTCTCAGAGTAGTCGAATATCCTACTAGGTTGGCCAACACCGTGCCAGTTCCGAAGAAAGATATGAAGGTCGGAGCATGTGTCGACTATCGAGATTTAAACAAAGCAAGTCCCAAAGATGATTTCCCGTTACCCAATATACACATACTGGTTGACAACTATGCCAAGCATGAACTCTAATCCTTTGTGGATTGCTTCGCAGGATACCATATGATCTGGATGGATGAAGAAGATGCCGAGAAAATAGCCTTTATCACATCGTGTGGGATGTATTGTTATAAAATGATGTTGTTTGGCCTGAAGAATGCTAGAGCCACTTATATGAGATCCATGACGACCATTTTCCACGACATGATTCACAAAGAAATATAGGTGTACGTGTTACATCTCGCATTTTCGTACTATAAAAGTTTTGCCTTCAGTTAATTGACGCATACACATTAAGGGTAATATAGGCCACTGCGACTGAGTCAGTTGAGCTAGCTTTCTATAGACTCCGAGATGTTGCAGTAAATTGGTACGAGTCTTGAGAATTATCCAGAGGCGAGGATGCCCCTCCAGCAGTATGGCAGGAGTTTACAGAGGCTTTTCTTTGTCATTATCTTCCATTAGAGCTTAGACGAGCCAGAGTTGATAGGTTCTTATTCAGCAGGGTAACATGAGTGTTCAGGAGTACAACCTTCAGTTTGATTCGTTAGCTAGGTATGCTCCCACTATTTTATCTAAGATGGAGGATCGGGTGCACCGGTTCGTGATGGGATTAGAGCCTCACTTGCTTAATGATTGTATGTCGGTCTCACTTTATCCAGACATGGATATTTCTCATATTCAGGCATACACTCAGGGTGTAGAGGAGCGTAAGAAGAAACAGAGGGCCGATCGTGATAATGATAGGGCCCAGAATAAGAGAGCGAGGTCTTTAGGTCCTTCTAGTGAGTTTCGAGGTGGTCAGAGGCAGCAGTACCCGAGATATCCGTTCTAGCCATCGGCTAGCGCGCCCCCTCAGTTTGGCGGTAAGAGATTTGATCGTTCCATATATTCAGGGTCTGGTCAAAATTTCAAGGCCTCAGGTTCTCAGTATAGGGATGAGTCAAGTCAGATGAGGCTGCCCTTGCCACAATGAGCTCAATGTGGTAAGCAACATATCGGGCAGTGCCATATGGGATTAGGTGTTTGTTATACTTGTGGTTATCCAGGCCAAGTTATGAGGGATTGTCCGATGAGAGGTGATGCGAGCATAACTCAGCTAGTTGGATCTGTAGCTGGTTCATCATCATCAGTACGCCCCTCTAGGAAAGGTCCACAAGTACGAATGAGTCTTGGTAGAGGCAAAGGTTGAGCATCTAGCTCGAGCAGTCCTCAGAACCGCATTTACGCATTAGCAGGACGACATGACCAGAAGTCATTGCCTGATGTTGTTACAAGTATATTATTAGTCTTCTCATATGATGTATATGCACTTATTAACCCAGGTTCCACCTTATCATACATTACTCTGTTAGTTGCTAGTAAGTTTGGAATAAAACCTGAATTGGTTAAAACTTTTAAGGTGTCTACACCTGTTGGGGACTCAGTGATAGCTAAGTAAGTATATAGGGGTTGCATAATAGTAGTTCATAGTCGATCTACCGTAGAGGACCTAATCGAGTTAGATATGGTAGAATTTGATGTTATAATGGGTATGGATTGGTTGGCTTCTTGTCATGCAAACGTTGATTGTAGATCAAAGATAGTTCGCTTTCAATTTCTAGGGGAGCCTATTTTGGAGTGGAAAGGTAATACGCCATCGCCGAGAGGAAGATTTATTTCCTATCTCAAGGCAAGGAAGATGATCAGAAAGGGATGTATTTATCACTTAGTTCAGGTTCAAAATGTGGAAGAGGAGTCACTAACCATTCAGTCCATCCTTGTGGTTAATGAGTTTTTCGATGTTTTTCCCGATGAGCTTACGAGCCTTCTGCTAGAGCGAGAAATTGAGTTTTCTATTGACCTACTACCAGATACTCATCCAATATCTATTCCTCCCTATAGAATGGCCCCCGCGGAGCTAAAAGAATTGAAAGAACAACTAAAGGACTTGCTTGAAAAAGGATTTATCAGACCTAGTACATCACCGTGGGGAGCACCTATGTTATTTATGAGGAAGAAATATGGTTCCTTATGGATGTGTATTGATTATAGACAGTTGAATAAGGTGGCGATTAACAATATATACCCGCTCCCAAGGATTGACAATATATTTGATCAGTTACAAGGTGCCAAGTGTTTTCAAAAATAAACCTGAGGTCCGGGTACCATTAGGTAAGGGTTAAGGAGGAAGATATTCTGAAGACAACATTTAGGACTAGATATGGGCACTTTGAGTTTTGTGTTATGTCATTCGGTTTGACCAATGCCCCAACAGTATTCATGGATTTGATGAACCGTGTGATCAGGACTTTATTAGATTTGTTCGTAATGGTATTTATCGATGATATATTGGTGTATTCTCGTTCAAAGGCTGAGCATGCAGATCATCTGCGTACTGTGCTTAGAGTTTTACAAAAAGGGAAGTTGTATGCAAATTCTCTAAATGTGAATTCTGGTTGAATTCTATAACTTTCCTTGGGCTTATCATTTCGAGTAAAGGCATCCTGGTGGATACACAAAAGATTGAGGCAGTAAGGACGTCGCCCAGACATACAACACTGACAGAGATTTGTAGCTTTCTTGATTTGGCAATTTATTACAGGAGATTTGTAGAGAGATTTTATTCCCTTTCAACACCTTTGACAAAGTTAACTCAGAAGGGAGCAAAGTTTCAATGGATTGATGCTTGCGAATGGAGTTTCTAGGCATTAAAGGACACATTAACTTCAGCACCGATTCTAACGCTCCTAGAAGGGACCAGTGGTTATGTTATCTATTGTGATGCTTCAGGCATTGGATTGGGTTGTGTGCTGATGCAACATGGTACGGTTGTGGCTTATGCTTCTAGACAACTAAGAAAGCATGAGAAGAACTACTCGAATCATAAGATCCTCCAGTACATCTTCAAGCTAAAGGAATTGAATCTACATCAAAGGAGAAGGTTGGAGCTACTTAAATACTATGATGTTGATATTTTATACCATCCGGGGAAGGCGAACGTAGTAGCCGACGCCCTCAGCCGTAGATCTATGGGTAGCATGTCTTATTTACAGCCAGAAAAAGAGGGGAATAACCCATGAGGTTCATCAGCTAGCTAGTCTTGGAGTTTGGTTACTGGACTCAGGTGATATTGGAATTACTATTCAGGATATGACAACATCCTCTTTAGTAACTGAAGTAAAGGAACACCAGTACGAGGATCATGTGTTAGTTCATTATAAGGATACCACCCTTTAGAAGGAGAAGACACTGTTTGAAATTATAGAAGATGGGGTCCTCAGATATCAAGGGCGATTATGTGTGCCTAATGTTGCATGCCTACGTCGGCAGGTTATGGGAGAAACTCACTATTCTCGTTATTCTATCCATCCCGGAGTGACAAAGATGTATCATGATATCAGAGAAGTATATTGGTGGGTTGGAATGAAAAAGGATATAGAAGATTTTGTTGCTAAGTGTCCTAACTGTCAGCAGGTTAAGATTAAGCATCAAAAACCCGGTGGATTATTGCAGGCTATGGAGATTCCGACTTGGACATAGGAAATAATCAATATGGATTTCATCGTAGGCTTACTTCGTACCCAACATAAGTTCGATTTGATATGAGTGATTGTTGATAGGCTTACAAATTCAGCAATTTTTTTGCCTGTTAGGACTACATATTCCTCAAAGGATTATGCAAGGCTTTATATTAAGGAGATAGTACGACTGCATGGTGCCCATGTATCTATTATCTCGGATAGAGGAGCTCAATTTACAGCCAACTTCTGGAGGTCCTTCCAAAAAGGATTGGGGACTCAAGTAAATCTTAGTACAACATTTCATCCCCAAATAGACGGATAGGCTGAGCGTACTATTCAGACACTTGAGGATATGTTACGAGCTTGTGTGATAGACTTCAAAGGTAGCTGGGATGATCATCTACCGCTTATTGAGTTCGCATATAATAAAAGTTACCACTTCAGTATCCAGATGGCTTCGTACGAGGCTTTGTATGGGCGCAAGTGCTGATCTCTTATAGGGTGATTTAATGTTAGAGAATCTGGGTTACATGGGACAGACCTAGTTCAGCAAGCCATAGAAAAAGTAAAGCTGATCCAGGATCAACTATTGACAGCTCAGAGTCGTCATAAGTCATATTCTAACATGTGGCAACGAGATTTAGAGTTTGGGATTGATGATGAGGTATTCTTAAAGGTGTCACCTATGAAGGGTATGATGAGATTTGACAAGAAAGGAAAACTTAGACCACGGTATATTGGGCCTTATTGGATCATTCGTAGAGTAGGCCAAGTAGCTTATGAGTTAGAATTGCCCTCGGAATTAGAGTTTGTCCATCCGGTTTTTCAAGTATCTATGTTATAGAAGTGTATTGGAAATCCTACCCGAGTGGTGCCTACAAATGATGTACAGATTACAGAGGACTTGTCATACGAGGAAATTTTGGTTGCCATCCTAGACCGACAAATCCGTAAGCTACGGAATAAAGAGGTAGCCTCCGTGAAAGTACTTTGGAGGTACAACAATGTGGAAGAAATGACTTGGGAGGCCGAGGAAGACATGAAGTCTAGATATCCCTACTTATTTCCTCCTCCAGATAAGGGTCCGATTGAGATGTCACAGCCTCAATGTACGTGTACAGATTCTTGTGTTAGCTATTGTTATTGGTCGTGTGAGGCCATCATCGTTATTGATGATTGTGGTCCTATGTGGTATTAAATTATTGGGTTTCTACATGAAGGGTTGGTAGTAGCGTTGTTACAAAGGCGACTCTGCCAAGGTTATATAGATCCCGGAGAGTTAAACATTCGAGTACGAATGTTTCTATGTACGCTAAAAGTTTTGTCTTCAGTTAATTGACGCAGACTCGGGGATGAGATTATCTTGAAGTTAATGTATTTACGCTATTTATAACAAGCGATAATTAAGTGTCATGAAGGATAAAGGGTACACGAATTAAAGAAAGCTAGTTTTATTGAAAGTGGCCAATTTGGGATAAAATACAGGTCGAGCAATAATACCCTATAATTATGGACTAGTACCATAAAAGGTACCATATGACCGTGATAATATGATGTATAAAGTATATTAAAAATGAATATTATTTTAAGTAATTTGAGATAATTTCAAATTATACGGGTAATTGGTTAATTACCGGGTAACGGGACATTACCCAATTAACTAATAAGTGGATCAAAATTAATAAATTACATCCCCCCAAATGTGGCAAGAAGCCACAAATCTAGAAAATGACTAAGTAGTCATATAGTCCTAGGTGGCTATCTAGGAATTATTGGAATTTAATAAGTAAAAGGTCTTGTTCCATTCAATTGGACAAAACAGAACCAAAAACGTCAAAATCCTAAAGCAAGAGACGTACTTCATTTTTCCTATTTCAAAGGCTTCAAGGAGCAGAAGCTTAATTCGTTCCAAAAACTTTAAAGAACAGAAACTTGATTCGTTCAACACTTCAAGAACAGAAGCAAAATTCAATCCAATATTTGGGGTTCTAAATTCAATCACGAAGGTTTCCAGCGAAAATTGTTAGAATCATAGCAACGTAAAATTTTGTGGTTACAAAAGAGTACGGTGCAATCTTCAAGAATATTATATAGTGTTTTCCCTACTCCAGGTATGTTAAGGCCATCCCTTCTTTCTTTTTGGCATGGTCCAAGTTATACAGAAGAAACGAGCAAATGCACAGTTTTCATAAATGACTCTATTCATAGAAATACTAGGAATCTCTATGTTCTTGATTCCCCGTGTGACATATTATTATATCTTCTGTTCATGGGTCTCAGAATAATACGCAGTTGAAAAAGTTTATCAAGAAGGAATATTGAGATTATTACATATTTTTCATACTTTCCACTCATTTATACATGTACATTGACCCATAACCAGATGGTGTTACATACTCATATTAATATATATATATATATGAGAAAAAGGTTACGGCATTATATACGCACCACCATCTGATCAGTTGGTATATGTTGATGATGTTGCCCACAATGTCCGAGATGATATGATGAGATGCCCTCAGTGGCTTGATGATGTTATGTACACCTATACCCATGCATGAAACGACATTTATATACACGTGCATAATAGTATTAATGTTTTAGAATTTACAAAGTTATTCAGATTTATAGATGGATTTCTTTATTCCATGTTTCATCTATCCCTTTTACGTACATATTTTGATGCCTTACATACTCAGTACATTTTTTTACTGACGCACTATTTCACGGGGCCTACGTTTCATGTCCGCAGGTGCAGGTAGGCAAGCTGACGGTCCCCTTCTTAGGATCCTTGATCAGCAAAAGTTGGCGTGCTCCACTTGATCCGGAGCTGCTTTTGATTTTGGTATGATATGTTTGTATATATATAAGTATGACGTGGATCAGTCCCGTCTTTGTACAGTTATATTCCTATTAGAGGTTTGGAGATAGTATGTCTAGTTAGATAGTATGTGGCATTGCCGACTTCTAGTTTTGAGGTACATAGTTGTCTATAGTAGCCTTGCCGGCTCGCCCTACGTATGTTAAACGTATATATACATATGCCTTTTTGGGCAGGTTTCCCTCATGTATATTATTCTCATAATTTAGCAGATGTTATTTAGGTTTATATCTTAGATGCATGTTTAGGGGTGTTTGATAGGTAAGACTCGGGCACCCGTCGCGACCATCGGTTTGGGTTGTGACAGCACGTGGATGACATCATCATCAAATCCAGAAGAAGCACAGATAATATAGCATTTAAGGAAATTCTTTAATCGGCTTCGAAGTTACAATCTGAAATAAAATCCTGCAAAGTGTGCCTTCAGAGTCCCTACTGGAAAATTGCTAGGCTTCATCGTCTGTCACCGGGGGATTGAATTGGACCCTTCAAAGGTCAAATACATACAAGATTTTCCACCCCTGAAGAGCAAGAAATATGTGATGATCTTCTTGGGACGTCTCAATTACATCAGTCGATTCATAGCATAGTCGACCGTTGTCGCACCCCCTTTTTCCTCCGCTGGGAGAAGTTCGAGTTTCAATATTCATGGGGGTGTAATGACTCATTTCCTTTTGGGAATAGGGTATTTGAAGAGTCGCCACCTAACGGATTATGGTGCATTAGGGCACCTAGAGTGATTAACTCTTCGGTTGATTTGCATTACCAGAGATCAGGGTAAGGGCTCGAAGTAACCTCGAGGGGAAGGTGTTAAGCACCCCTCTTGGTCCCGACCGAACTTATATTTACAAATTAGTCCATATATATAGTTGAATCAAATAAGTTGCTAGTAAGGCATATTGGATAGTTCAAGTAGTAAGATGAAGGTTTGAACAAATTGTAAAAGATGAAAGTTTAAAATAAAGAGAGGATTTGGTAAAGAGGGGTCCTAGGTTGTTTGTCCTATAGGATCACCCCACGCAATGTCCAGTAAACACTCCTCGATGAGGAGCTACATGTGACATTAATGCGT
Organism: Nicotiana sylvestris; assembly: GCF_000393655.2. Taxonomy (NCBI): domain Eukaryota; kingdom Viridiplantae; phylum Streptophyta; class Magnoliopsida; order Solanales; family Solanaceae; genus Nicotiana; species Nicotiana sylvestris. Next base: position 86,142,419 of record NC_091065.1, on the reverse strand, counting down.
AGTCATCATATCCCATGTCTACCATTCCCATCCCCTTATTGGTCATGCAAAGCGAGTGTTTGGTCAGTGATTCCTATTGTGTGCTGCTACCCGTCCCTTCTTAATAGTCTTGTAGGGTGTTAGGACCTCTACCTATAAGTGGTTCTAGACATACCCATAAGGTTTTAAAAGGCGAAAATTCTAGGGCGACAGTCAAAACATTTAGGACTTTCACATAATGGAAGCAATTAAAAGGCTCACAGTTTCGTCCTCAAACAAACATACAAGCAGCACGACTCAAACACAATTAAGGTCTTTATTGATTAAAGTCCTAAAGCAAGATCTCTAAGTGAATATGCAGAAATGGACCAAACTTATACCCAGAAGTTATAACCTAGTAGCTGCCTAAGGATTCCCTTGTTTTAAAGCTTATTAGAATCAGAAACATTAAACGACGGAAACAACTTCAGGAATATGCAGATTTTGAAAATGCCCTAAGGCTTGCCTATATGCAGTATACTGTGTTTATATTAATGTAGAAACAAACATGTTATCAAAACAGACTCCTTTAATACCTATAAGCATGGTATCTAATGCAATTTTGAAAGGACTTGATTCAGGAAATGCCATCACTTAATAAGACCAACTTTAGAAATGAACTAGGCGTAATAAGATTGATTTATTAGGCTAAATTGAATTTCCAGATAGAATTGCGAGTATAGATCCCTATAGACATGATATCTATGTGTGTTACTACTTTTAGCAATGTACAAAGAAAGCTGATTAAAACTGAATCAGAGTCGAATCTTATAAGCAAGGCATCTACTGATTTTAGACATGATTATTGGAACCTATGAACATGGTTTTTAACATGACAAAATGCAGAACCTTATGAGCATGATTTCTACTTGATGCAAACGACACTGGAAGTGAAACCTTATAGGCATGATTTCTATTTGATGCAAACGAAACTGGAAGTAAAACCTTATAGGCATGATTTCTATTTGATGCAAATGAAATTAGAAGTGAAATCCTATAGGCACGATTTCTATTATGCAAAAGCAATCAGATTCAAAAGAGCAAACCTATGAGCATGTTTTCTACATACACAAGCAGTCAAATTTCAATAACAAGGTCCTAAGAGCAGGATCTCTACCCATATTACCCCATAAAGTATACATCTACCCACCCTTTTACTAAATACCCCCAAATATCTATTTACAAATTATTACAAGCCAATGAATGAATTACATAAATGAAATAGAAAACCCAAGAAGCTATTTTATAGGGAGCCTGCAATTAGGCCCAAGTTTCCCAAAGCCTCCAATGGTCTCATAAGCCTCAATTCCATAGATAAATCAGAGTCTAGGTGCATCAAAGTTCCCTAAGGGTCTCAAGGACCCCTGGCAATTCTTACACATAGACTTAGCAATCAAGCATTGAACTAGTGTAGTGTAAAACGACCAGCCTCAGTATGCCAGAGTTCAGAGAGCTATCAAGAGGATACCAAGGCAGTACACATACTAGAGGGGGCATAACTTATTGACTAAGAGTAAAGTGGAAGTGTAGGACACAAGTTGAAAAGGGTTATTAAAGACTGTATTGGAAAGTCTGTTTTGAAAACACTTAGTAAAGCAACAGTGATTGCTTGAAAAGAGGTTGGAGTAGTAAACAAGCTTAAAATACCTTAAGAAATGATCACACACAACTAGTTTTCAAAATTCAATAGTCACACAGCGGTCAAGGGGTTTGGGGATACATAAACATTTGGCTGCAAAACCCAGCAAGGATCCTAAGACTGGTTTGGACATGATCAGAGATAGCTGACACTCGCATAATCACAATCTAGTCAAGAAAAATACAAACAAATAGAAGGGGTGATAAAGAACCAAAGAGCACAGAATGAATAGCCTTGGCTTGCAGCCGGCTAATAGTAGCAAATAGCACAAAAGAGGGAGAGCAGAGATTTTTCAGTAAGAGAGTTAGTTTTGAAAACCAAGTGTTCGTGTCCTGTGTTTGTGAAAGACTTAGAGTATTTATAGTTGAAAGTAGGTAGTAAAATAAGGTAAGAATTATAGTAGTATGATAATTGAAGAACTCAGAATCAATCACTTAGAGAATCAAGGGAGTACTCCCTTAAGTTAAGGGAATCAAATCAAACGGGGAGATTTAGTATCATACAAGGCAAGAAGAAAAAATCAGTGCATGACTAAATAAGGAAGGAGTCAAGATTCAATAGTATAAAGTAGTCGATTAGGACCAAATTCATAAAGCCTTAATTAAGGACACAACTCAGTATAAATAAGTATCGTAGCAAATATAGTAAGGAAATTAGTCAGCTTAAACAGACAGGGTAAAACTTTTAGAGCTTTACAAGAAAATCTTTCAATCACCATCAATTAAGGAAATCAGAATCAATCAAGAGGGAGTCACGATTCTGTATTTCAACATATAAATAGAGAAGATCACACAAACGTAGCAAACAGGCCAGGTTAGCCATAGTAACAAAAAGAATCAAGAGATGTACAAACAAAATGAGCATAGTCATACAGAAGTGACATAAGAAGGCTAGGAATTCAGTAAAACACATTCGAAGCATGGTGACCACGAGAGATCAACAAGAATCAAGTAAACAGGCTAACATACAGAATCAAGGCAAAGAGAATCATGCTGACAAACAAAACCAAAGCAAATAAAATCATGCTAACACACAGAACCAAAGCAAAGAAAATCTTAAAAATTAGGGCTTTTAACAAAGTCGAGTTATAAAGTAGTAGGAACATAAAATCGGTCAAAATAAGCAAGGAAAAAGGTTTAATCATAAAGAAATCGGTTAAAACAAGCGTAGAAGGAACTCCTAGAAACCCTAGTTTTCAAAGAAAGTAAAAACGGTTTAAAGTAGAGGATCTTTCAGAAGAAGCTCGAGAATAAGCAAATCATAGAAGGAAACAGGCTTCAAGCATAAAAATAACACAGATCTGAGAGATTCAGAAGAGAGTTAGGGTTTCAAAAGAAACCCAAATAGAAATCGAGAGAACCTGTTGTAAACTTCACAAATCGTAACATATATGGTGTGATTTTGCCCAAAATCACACCAAAGAAGCCACGAACACGGAAGCAGAAACCCTAGGTCCAAATCGGCATGGTCCAGGACCCTTGAAGGTCTTAGAGATGATGAGCAAGGCGATGAGAGACCCATTGGAGGCTTGGGTTGAAAGGATGGTCGCTGGAGGTGACCAGAGAAGGAGGCGATTGACGGAGTCTAGGGTTAGGTTTGAGAGAGGAGAGAAGATGAGAGAATCTGAAGGCGGCGGGAATTTGGAAAATGAGTAAGGTTAGGGGTCGTTTGGAAATTAAAAAAGAAAGGAAGACCAAGATTTAAATGGCTTGGGTCGGGTAAGGATAATTAAGGCCTGGGTCGGGTTTAAAATAGAAAATTGGGTTGGAGATTGATCCAATTTGGGCCATAATTGAAAGTCAAATCTGGCTATTATTTAAATAGCCATATTTCCCTATAATAATTTATAAAAATAATAGGTAATTTCTGGAAAATAATTTAAGGTTCCAAAATGATTTAAAATACATAATTAACATTTTAAAAATATAGGTACCAATTTTACGGATATAAAATACAATTATACCTTAAAATGGGCTAACATTGCAATTATATGCAATTTAGCTTAAAAATACTAAATGTAATTGTAAAATACAAGAAAATTACATTAGCCATATTTTGGTATAAGTATAGACATCAAATAAATGAATTATCAAAACAATAGTTTTGGAAATAATTGTTGAGGATTTTACGTATAAAAGGGGAGAAAATAAATCAATTTAAACCCTTAAAATTATGGAAAAATAATAAAAACCTTGTGCATGCTTATATATGCATATATATACTATTTTGAAGGCATTTATGCATATTTAAAATATATAGGGAAAAAATGAGTATCAACAACTGCCCCTCTTTATCCGGGATGGATGAAATATTTTTTGAGTTAAGAAATGATGGCCAATTTTGACCAGATGAGATGTTTCAAAAGGCGGAGGCCGAACTCCGGTTTTCGAGTTGCCTACATATCCCTGGTTTTATACGAATCAGTCCATTTGTAGTTTTGGACTCACCTACGGATTATGCCGATGAAATTATTTAAGACGGACACGAGATGTGGAAGCGGCTATGATGCGTGGTTATGGCTCGGGACGGTTGGAGGGAACTGGAGCGAGATTGCTCCTGCTAGGATAGCGGTTGTTTGCTGGTTACCTACAGATAAAAGATGCTACAAATGTATTTGCGAAAACTTAAACATGATGCAAATTCCATTTGGACCATGAATGTTGTCTTCGGACGGTTAAAGATGACTTCCTTAGACCATGACGTCCTGGGTCATGAATTGTTTAATCAGGGATTCGCAGGCCATGAAATGATATTCTCGGGCCATGAAAATGGTGCCTCCGAACCATGACTCCTTTGAATAATGATATGCAAATTTGAGAGATCATCAGGCCATGGCATGGTGTCTTCCGGCTATGAGGATGGTGCCTTTAGACTATGACGCTTTTGGATAGATTGGCGATGTTTTAGCCCATGATATACAATAATATTATGTTTAATCAAGACAAGGCTTAGTCTTGCGAAGTAGAGGACAAAGCTTAGCCCGATTGAAAAGCAGGTAGTTAGTACTAGAAAATAGAGCAATATTAGTGTAAAGAGGGACAGTGTTTAGTCCCGTGCAAGTGGGGAATAAGGGATTAGCCTTATGCAAGCGCGGAGGCAAGGATTAGCCTCATGCAAATATGGAGTCAAGGATTAGACTCATGCAGGTATGGAGGCAAGGATCAGCCTCATGCAAATATGAAGTCCGAGATTAGAGTCATGCAAAATTGGAGATAGAGCTTAGTCTCATGCAAAGAGAAGGCAGTGCTTAGCCTTATGCAAATATGGAGGTAGAGCTTAACCTCATGCAAGATTCGGGACAGGGCTTAGTCTCGTGCAAATAGAAGGCAATGCTTAGCCTTATGCAGATATGGAGGCAGGGCTTAGCCTCATGCAAGATTCGGGACAAGGCTTAGTCCCATGCAAAATGGAGGGCAATGCTTAGCCTTATGCAAAAATGGAGGAAGGTCTTAGCCTCATGCAAGATTCGGGACAAGGCTTAGTCCTATGCAAATGGAGTCAATGATTAGACTCATGCAAATGTGGAGTCAAGGCTTAGACTCATGCAAATATGGAGTCAAGGATTAGACTCATGCAAATATGGAGTCAAGGATTAAACTCATGCAAATATGGAGTCAGGGATTAGACTCATACAAATATGGAGTCAGAGATTAGGCTTATGCAAAGAGAAAATAGCAGATAAGGGTAGAGTATATCTTAGCTAGGATAGGTTTAGCATCTAACGACCGGATGGATGGTGAATTTGCTTTGAGTATGAATTGCTATCGGCAAATGTGCCTTCGTTCAAAGAAAAATCGTAAGTTTATTAAGGGGAGGTTGGTTCTTGCTTTGTCTGCCGGCCTTGCTTTGCTCCGCTCTAGAAGCCCGCTTCGAGTTCCCTAGGTAGCACCTGACTGTTATGAAAAATAGAATTTTTGAAAAATATGCATTCATTGATAAAATATGATTGTTTTGGAAGCATATTGATATATCACGTAACTTTTGATGAACTAGTGATTGTGACACATTTCAAAGGCATTGAAGCTCTCTTATGTTGGAATTTTGAGGGTCCTCCTCAAAATTCTGCCCCAGTTTGGTAGATGATTTTTAACCGTTTGCGGATGGAGGACCTTGCTGAATCTTTTTCGGAAATTTGAGAATCCTTCTCAAAATTCTGCCTAGTTCTTGATTGATGACTGACTTCCTGGCATGTGATGGCGCTGGCTAGACTTGTTCTGGAATTTTGAGGACCCTCCTCAAAATTCTGCCCCAGTTTCTGATTTTGGGGAAAATGAAAATTTTATTATGATATGACCGAACCCATAAGGCTGACTACGTATCCCCTCTTAAATGGGAATCTGGTCAAGCGTAGTTCAATTATATCAAAAAGGAAAATGTGAAATAATCTAAGCATAATATCTCTTAACTACGTCTGAATTGATTGGTTTTGGCCAGATCTCTCCATCCATCTCTGCAAGTATGAGTGCTCCTCCTGTTAGTACTCTGTGAACCATATACGGACTTTGCCAGTTGGGGGAGAATTTCCCTTTGGCTTCATCTTGGTGTGGGAAAATCTTCTTCAATACCTGTTGCCCTGGCGCAAACTGTCTTGGTTTGACTCTTTTGTTGAAAGCTCTAGACATTCTGTTCTGATGAAGTTGGTCGTGACACACTACATTCATTCTTTTTCCATCGATAAGGGCTAATTGTTCATAGCGACTCCTCTTCCATTCCATATCGCTGAGTTTAGCTTCTTATATGATTCTTAAAGAAGGAATCTCTACCTCGGCTAGGATGACAACCTCGGTGCCATAAACCAACATGTAGGTGGTTGCCCCGATTGATGTGTGAACTGTGGTGCGGTACCCTAATAGAGCAAAGGGTAACTTCTCATGCAATTTCTTGTGATTCTCTACCATTTTTCTTAATATCTTCTTAATGTTCTTGTTGGCGGCTTCTATGGCTCCATTCATCTGAGGTTGGTAGGCGGTGGAATTCTTGTGCTTGATTTTGAAACTTTCACATATAGCTTTTATCAGGTCACTGTTGAGGTTGGCGGCATTGTCACTGATAATGGACTCATAAACTCCGAATCGGAAGACAATACGACCCTTGCAAAATCTGCGACGACACTCTTGGTTACAGCTTTGTAAGATGCAGCTTCTATCCATTTTGTGAAGTAGTCAATGGCTACCAGAATAAACCGGTGTCTGTTTGAAGCCGTGGGCTCAATCTGACCAATAACATACATTCCCCAGGTGGCGAATGGCCAAGGTAAGCTTGTTGTATTGGGCTCGTTTGGCGGCAATTTTATCAAGTCGGCATGTACTTGACACTGAAAGCACTTGCGGACATACTGAATACAATCTATCTCCATGGTCATCCAGAAGTAACCTACCCTGAGTATTTTCTTGGCCAGAATGAAGCCATTGATGTGCGGGCCACATGTCCCAACATGCACATCCTCAAGTAGCTTAGAAGCTTCCTTTGCTTCGACACACCTTAGCAAACCCAAATCCGGAGTTCATCTGTACAAGTTCCCTCTACTGTGGAAGAAATGATTTGACAACCTCCGGAGTGTGTGTTTCTGAATGTGATTTGCATGCTCCGGATATTCTCCTTTTGATAGGTACTCCTTAATGTCATGGAACCAAGGCTTTCCATCTACTTCTTCCTCGACGTGAGCACAATATGCCGGCTAATTATGGATCCTCACCGGAATGGGGTCAATATATTTCTTATCTAGATGATGTGTCATTGATGACAAAGTGGGTAATGCGTCGGCGAACTCATTCTAAATTTTGGGCACATGTCGGAATTCTAATTTTGTGAACCTCCTTTTCAATTCCTGCACATGGTGCAGATATGGCAATATCTTTGAATTCTTGGTAGCCCATTCTCCTTGCACTTGGTACACAAGCAAATCTGAATTGTGAATCACCAACAACTCTTGAATGTTCATGTCGACTGCCATATTGAGCCCTAGTATGCAGGCTTCATATTCCACCATGTTGTTGGTGTAGGAAAATCTGAGTTTAGCAGATACCGAGTAATTCTGACCCGTTTCTAATACCAAGACTGCTACAATGCCTACTCCTTTGAAATTTGCGGCTCCGTCAAAGAACATCCTCCAACCGTCGTATGCTTCCGTAATGTCTTCTCCTACGAATGATACTTCTTCATCAGGAAAATACATTTTCAAGGGTTCGTATTCTCCTCCAACTAGATTTTTAGCAAGGTGATCTTCCAATGCTTGTCTCTTGACTGCCTTTTGAGTTATATAGACAATGTCGAACTCACTCAGTAGTATCTGCCATTTAGCCAACTTCCCAGTAGGCATGTGCTTCTGAAATATGTACTTCAGAGGATCCATCCTAGATATGAGGTATGTAGTGTAGGCATAGAAATAATGCCTCAACTTCTGGGCTGTCCAGGTTAAGGCACAGAAAGTGCGTTCGAGCAGAGAATACCGTGCTTTATAAGGTGTGAATTTCTTACTCAGGTAGTATATGGCTTGCTCCTTTCTTCCTGTCTCATCATGTTGTCCCAAAACACATCTAAAGGCTCCATCTAACACGAATAGATAAAGCAGCAAAGGTCGTCCTGGTTTTGGCGGGACCAGAACTGGCGGTGTGGATAGGTATTCCTTGATCTTGTCAAAAGCTTTCTGACAATCCTCGGTCCAACTTGTCTCAGCATCTTGAAAATGGGTTCACATATTACTGTGGATTGCGCTATGAATTGGCTAATGTAGTTGAGCCGTCCCAGGAAGCTTATCACGTCCTTTTGCTTTTGGGTGGTTGTAACTTCTAAATAGCTTTGACTTTAGTCGGATCTATTTAGATGCCTCGACGACTGACAATGAATCCCAATAACTTTCCTACAGGAACCCCGAATGCACACTTTGTAGCATTCAACTTCAAATTGTACCTCCTGAGCCTGTCGAAGAATTTCTTCAGATCTGCTATGTGATTTGTGTCCCTCTTGGATTTGATGATGACGTCGTCTATATATACCTTTATTTCTTTGTGTATCATATCATGGAAGATGGTTGTCATGGCCCTCATGTAGGTGGCCCAGTATTCTTTAGACCGAACGACATCATCTTGTAATAATATACACCCCAAGGCGTAATAAAAGTTGTCTTCTCGGCATCTTCTTCATCCATCCAGATCTAATGATAACATGCAAAGCAATCTACAAAGGAATGGAGTTCATGCTTGGCGCAGTTATCGATAAGGATTTGTATATTCGGCAGTGGGAAGTTGTCTTTGGGACTTGCTCTGTTGAAATCTCGATAATTAACACATACCCTGACCTTCCCGTCCTTCTTCAGAACTGGAACAATATTAGCTAACCATGTTGGGTACTCAACTACCCTAAGAACCTTGGCTTTGATCTGCTTGGTAACCTCCTCCTTGATATTCAAACTCATGTCTGGTTTGAATTTTCTGAGTTTCTGCTTGACTGGCGGGCACATGGGATTGGTAGGAAACTTGTGAGCTACTATAAATGTGCTCAAACCGGTCATACCATCATATGACCATGTGAAGATATCCTCATATTCCTTAAGAAAATGGATGTACTCTTCCTTCTCTGTTGGTGACAAATGAATGCCGATGCGGGTCTCTTTGACGGTCTCTGTGTCTCCCAAATTTACTGCTTCTATTTCGTCCAAGTTGGATATAGGCTTGTTCTTAAAATTCTCAACTTCTCTAACAATTTCCTCGGGGATCTTATCTTCTTCCTTTGAGTCACTATTCTCATGTTGCATTGCCTCATTACATGTCACAGTCACTGGTTCATCAGGAAAAGTAATAATAACACTTTAAAAGGGAAAAGTATAAAAATAATAATGAATAATGATAAAGGATGAATGCATTTGATTAAAATTGAGAAAATTGTTCAAACAAAGCTTGGCACAACGGATCGAGCATCTACTTTAAAACAAAATTGCTGAAAAATTTAAATGCCTAGAATAACTGTAAATTCTGCCAAGCTACCTAGGGACTCGGCGGGCTCGGGATTGTGTGGCGGTCCAGATTCTGAGAACATCTCCCTTTGCCATGGTCTGAATGGAGAGGCCTTCTTCCTCCTCCTCCTCCTCAATTATGGCACTGCAGTCCATATCCTCATCTCCAAGAATAGATCCTTCAGCCCAGCTAGTGCTTGTTCTTCGGCAGTTCCCCATATTGTGTCAGCCTGGTGGAAAGCTTGTTCCAAACATGGTACCGGTTGCTCAAGAGGGTAGTACGGTCCATGCCACGGAGGCGACCAATCATTGTACTCTTGCCATGTATACTGGTATCCGAGCCCAAAGGTGGTACCATGGTTTTTCAGCCGTATCGACTTGGTGATACCCTGGAGGTTCTTTCCCAACCCTTTGTCGGGTTCGTATCTGGACCATGCTAGTATGCTTTCTATTTTGTTACTCCACCATTTATCTTTCTCGATGGCATTGACCCGTTCAATGTGATGGTAGGTTTCCCCTCCTATCCTTCTTCTATGTCCAATGGCCTGGATGGTTTGACTGGTGTAGATGAGGTTACTCCCATCTCCATGAATGATTACCTCTTGGCGGTTCCATTCGAACTTTACAACTTGGTGTAGTGTGGAGTGCACGGCTCCAGCAGCATGGATCCATGGGCGGCCCAACAAAAGATTATATAAGGCTGGTATGTCAAGCACTTGGAATTCAACGTCGAACTAAGTTGGTCCCATCTGTAGGCAAAGGTAGATTTCCCCGATCGTGGACCTGTGGGAACCATCAAAAGCCTTCACATTCTTGTTTCTAGTCCGTATTTCATGGAAACCTTTATCCAACCTTTTTAAGGTGTCCAACGGACAAATCTTTAGACTTGAACCTCCATCAACTAGGACCCTGGCAATGAACTTGTCTTCAAATTGTACCGTAATGTGCAATGCTCGATTATGATTCAGACCTTCTGGCGGCAACTCATCTTCGTGGCAGATAATCTTATGGCTCTCCAGCACCTGACCGACCATGTTATCCATTTCTCCATTGGTGATATTATTAGGTACATAAGCCTCGCTCAGTACTTTCATCAAGGCATTCTTGTGTGCCTCTGAATTCTGCAATAGTGACAGGATAGGTATCTGAGCAGGGACTTTGTTAAGGTGATCAACAATAGAATACTCTTTAGGCTGTACTCTCCTCCACAAGTTATTCAGTTCGGTTTCAATGACAGGCTACCTAGTAGTGGCATCCTTACTTTAACCTCCCAGGTGTTCAGGTGTGTAAACCCTTCATGTTCTAGTCATCCCTTGTGCGACGTCAGATTCTTCTATCTTAGTCTTCCCTTTTCATCGAGCCTCGATGACATAATCCCAGGGTATCACCTTTGAGTTGAATGGGGGTGTGGTTGACACTATCACAGAAAAAGGTGTGACCACTTATACCTCAAATGGATTAGAGGTGGCTGCGGGCGGAGCTACTTCCACCTCGAATGGAACTGATGCAGTTACCTCAACATCAATAGGTGCTTGAGTCTGAACCATGATAGGAGTAAATGTGACTGCAAACTTAAAGTCATCGCCTTCTCGGATAAGCACAATTGACCCCTCAAGGTCCCATTCCTCATTTGCTTCTATAACATGTACACCGCCTCCTCTATGATCAGGGAGGGGATTGTTGTGGACATTAGGTGCGGCTTCCTTCGCCTGTATGACCTTGTTGTCAATGAGTGTCTGGATATTATCCTTCAATGTTTGGCACTCAGTAGTGGTGTACCCTTTTATATCGGAGTGGTATGCACAGGTTTTGTTCGGATTGGCCCATTGGGATGGATTTTCTAGCGCCACAGCGGGAACAGGAGTTACGTAACCTGCGGCCTTTAACCTTTCATACAATTGGTAGATGGGATCAGCGATAGAGGTGTTGTTTGGGTGGCTTGCGGTCAAAGTTGGGTCTTGGTGTTGGATAATTTTGGCGAGATGGCGGTGACTGGAAGTGGGATGGTTGGGAATTATAAGTATGATGGGCAGCGACTAGTTGGGAATATCTGGCAGATGAAGGCTGATATATAGGTGGTGATGCTTGGTATGTAAGTGGAGGTGTTTGATAGATGGGTGGAGATGCTTGATATGTAGGTGGAGGTGTCTGGTATATTGGTAGGGGTGTTTGGTATATGAGTAGAGTTTTTGGGCCTTGGGCCACCATCACTGCCCCAACATCTCTTTTCTTCGATATGCCACCTGATTGGAGTGCCTTATTCGTGGCTTGCAATGCCTCGAAATTTGTTACCATCCCACTCTTGATTCCTTCCTCGATCCTTTCCCCGAGCTTGATGATTTTAGAGAATTTGTGATTATTGATGACCATCAGTCTCTCATAATATTGTGGATCTTGTGCTCTGACGAAGAATTTATTCATCTGTTATTCGTCCAAAGCAGACTGACCTTGGTGGTTTCCGACCTCCAATGAGTAGCATATTTGCGAAAAGTCTTAATAGGCTTCTTCTTCAAATTCTAGATGTAAAAGACATCAGGTGCATTTTCTTTGTTGAACTTGAACCGGTCCATGAAATCTGACGCCATGCTTAGCCAATTGGACCATTTCTTGGGATTCTGGCTGATATACCAAGACAATGCATCCCCAGTAAGGCTCCTCATAAAGAGCTTCATTCGAATTTTTTCGTCTTTTCCAACCCCGACCAGCTTATCACAATAAGTCCTTAGGTGAACCCTGGGATCACCTATACCATCGAACATTTCGAACTTGGGAGGTTTGTACCCCTCTAGTAGTTCCACATCGGGCTGTATGTACAAATCTTCGTAGTTCAAACCTTCTATTCCTCTATTGTCTTCAACACCTTGAACTCGGCTTGTTAGCTTCTTTAGTTCTTCGGCCATGTTCTTAATAAATTGGTCATTTTCAGAAGATTCGGGTGCACAGGAGATTGGCTGGGTAGAATGTGGTATAGTTTCCACGTATATAGGATTGCTCTGATGGGTGCCAGGGATTTAGGTATAGTGATGGTCATTGTGGAGTTTCATGGATCGGGAATGAGTGGTGGTGTATTTTGGGGAGTGTGGTAGGTGGTGGTTGGTGGGTATGAAATTGGTTGATGATGTTGTTGTGGGGGAGATGGTACCTGCAATGGATTGATATTTTGAGGTGGAGTTGCGTATTGATTTGGTATGGTAGGATTTTGTGACTTTTGCTTTTGTGTGTTTTGAGGAGGTGTTGGGTTCTTTGCATTTTGTTGGTGGATATCAGGGACATTGAGGGTGAGTGACTGATAACTAGGGAATATGATACATTTTACACTCCTTCTTGCTTAAGCTTTGATTAGAAATGTGTACAAAATAGTCCCAAAGGCTCACAAGTTGTGCTTGATTGCAGGTTTGATCAACAAGGTAACAAGGTGTCAAAAACCAGCTCAAAAAGGAGTGAAACTTACACAAGTACCAAGACAAGACAAAGCTCAGTCAAAACAAGACTAGTGTGGCCGCACACCACTCTATGCGGTCCGCAAAAGTGAAGTTCAGGGAGGTTGCTTTTTAGGCCATAAGGCAATGCGGCCGTAAAGGGTTTTGTGCGGTCCGCATTGGGTTCACCGCGGTCGTACTCGATTTCGTGCGGTCCGTAGAGCCAAGATTCAGAGAGGTGGCATTTTGGAGGATGAAGCCCAATGTGGTCCGCGGTCCATTTCATGCGGACCGCACTAGAAGCCACCGCGGCCGCACTCGATTTTGTATGGTCCGCATTGCCCAAGTTCAAAGAGCAGATTATTAGATCCTAGAGCCTTACTGTGGCCGCACTCGATTTTGTGCGGTCCGCACTAGTCCCGCAGGGGTATTTTTGTCCAGAATTTTTAGCTTAGTGTAAATAACTTCTTTTCCCATTTTTAGGTCATTAGATAGTTTTGTACTCAGAGCTGCGCTCGTGACTTCGTTTCTTTTACCTATTTTGAGTAATTTTAGCTTAATTTCAACATTGAATCTTCAAGTTTAATTTAGCAAATAATTATTATGAGCTTTTCTTCATCTATTGCCTTATTTTCTTCTCTAATTATGAGTAGCTAGACCCATAAGCTAGGGTTGTGACTCAACCTTATTGTGAGTAATTGATGAGTCTTGTGTTTTAGGGCTTGATTGACTATGAGTGTTTGATATTTGGACTAATATCATGTTTAATTGTTGAATTAGTTGTTGCAAATACTAGTTATTGTTTAGTTGACTTTGGCTCTTCTTGAGAAACATAGCCTAAGTATCTGAAATTGGTCCAACAAGGAATTGGGGCGTACTCAAGAGATTGATAGCCCCAATTAAAGGGTTAAACCTATAGATAGTAATACTCGACTTGAACCTCAATTGCTTGCACAAATTTGCATACCCAATTGGACTTGAGAAAGTCAATTAGGGCAAAATTACTTGAACTACCGAGAGGTGTAGAGTGAGTAGAATCGTGCAATGGTTATATCATACTCCCCAAATATGACAATCTAGCCTTAGACTCAATAATCCGTTAATTAACCACCTAGGAGAAAGTCACTATCCCAGTGCCTTTTATCTATTCGATCAATTCTCAATAGTCTAATCGTAGCTTTATTTAGCATAATTTAGCATTGTAGTATTATAAAATTAGAATTATAATCAAAACCCAAAATGTTTAGAAGTGTAATTTGGAATAAATACACAACTCCACTTTAGATAGACACTCAACTCCAATATCTAGCTCCCTGTGGAAATCGATCCCGACCTCATCGGGTAAAAGCTGCTTCGACCTCTCTCGCTACTCAATAGTAGTGCAGGGTTGGCCTCAATCACTTTTTGGCACCGTTGCCGGGGAGCGAAAGGTTTTGGCTATCTATCTAAATAGTTTTGTGTATTATTCTTCTTTCCTTCTTTGTTACTAATTTGTATGTGTCACAACTTCAGGTACAAAATGGCAGCAAATGCTAATGACCCTCTTGGAAATGTGATTGCGGGGGACGAGGTAGATGATGTTGGAGATGATGAGGTGCCTATTGTACCTCAAGGACAACGTAGAGGCTGCCAGGCCAATGTTAATGCCAATGACAATATTCTAGACCCTCCTCTGCCACCTCTAAGAGTGGCTCCTCGAGTGCTTCCGAACCAAGGCTATGCAAGTGCTATACCCCACCTCGAATATGGGTGGGCAATTTTCAAATAACCAATGTGATGCTTACATTTCTAGAGCAGCGTGGGTATTTCACGGGCGCTGCCAATCAAAATGCTTAAAATCATCTCAAGGGGTTCGTGGATACCTGTTGGGGGAGCAAAAAAACTAATATGTCCAAAGATGCACTACGATTGAAACTCTTCCCATTCTCACTTAGAGGGAAGGCATTGGATTGGCTTGAGCGACTTCCCAACCATTCCATCACTACTTGGGATGAGTTGGCGGACTAGTTCATTAAAAAAAATTTCTCATTGGGGCATATGGCTGCATTGAGAGATGAGATCTTGGCTTTCAAACAGGAGCCAACTGAACCTTTGCATGAGATTTGGGAGTGCTATAGAACAATGGTGAAGGAATGCCCCAACAATGATGTGACTGAGGTAATGATCCAATAGACTTTCTACTTGGGCATTAACACAACAAACCAATGTATAGTGATCCAACTTGATGGGGGCAACTTCATGAACCTGTCTTATGATGAGGCTTATGACATTCTGGACGAGATGGCTGACGCTTCTTCTGCTTGGAAAAGTAGAGCCAATGTCCCCCAGGGTGACCCCACGGTCACTCATTTGCACAAGAGTTACATGATCACGGGTAGGCTATAGCTGAGTTGACAACTACTATGAACCAACTAGCAAAGGCACACTTGCAACAAGTTCAAAATCCTCGCCAAGTGAAAGTTATGGAGGATGTCAACATGCTAGTGAACAAAAGAAGACAAAGATGTCAACAGAACCAAGGGAATTTGGAGCAATTTGACAATGATTGTGGTGGATTTCAAAATGATGGTTATGATGGACAAAATGAAGAGGTGCAATACATGAATAATTATAAAGGCCAAATGAGCAATTCTTCCAACCAACAACAATGGAGACCCCAAGACAATTGGGGCAATCAGCAACAAGGCAATGGTAGTTGGGGGAATAACAACCAAAACTCAAACTGGGGCAATCAGAACAATAATCAGAACAATCAGGATAATTAGAATGGGAACAACAACAACTGGGGTGGTAACAACAATCAAGGTGGTTGGAATAGTAAAAACCAAGCAAACCAGGGGCGAGGCTTTCAAAGGCCCCCAATGTACCAACAACCAAAAAATCCGCCCCCATTTCCATCCCAAGGTCCTAGTTCTTCCAATAATGACATGGGGAGAATTGAAATGATATTTGAATAGATGATGAAAAAGAGTGCGGATTCCGATGCTTAGTTGTCTTCCCACAACACTTCCATTAGAAATTTGGAGGTTCAATTAGGCCAAATCTCCCAGTCCTTGAATTCTCGCCCTAAGGGTGCTCTAACAAGTGATACGGTAGTAAACCCGAAGGGTGGGAACAATCATGTTATGGTGGTAACTACAAGGAGTAGACGAGACGGTGATGTGAATGCCTCTAAACAAAAGCAAAATTTGAGTGATGAAGTTGAGTTGCAAGAAGATGAAGTTCCTTTGGTGGTTGAAAATGTGATCGATGACAATGTGAATAAAAAAGTGAGGATTGATATTCAAGATACCGAGGTGGAAACTCAAAATGACGTGAATCCGTCTAGGGAACACGTAATAGACATGCTGGAGCCGGTTGTGTCTAAAGCCAAGGCACCTTTGCCAAGGCCACCTCCGCCTTATCCTCAAAGACTCGCGAAGCAGAAAAGTGAGAATTAGTTTAAAAAGTTCATTGACATGATGAAGAGCTTATCCATTAATGTGCCTTTGGTGGAGGCTCTTTAACAAATGCCGAGCTATGCTAAATTCATGAAGGACTTGGTGACAAAGAAACGGTCCATGGATTGTGAAACTATAAAGATGACTCACTAAGTTAGTGCTATAGTTCATTCAATGGCCCCGAAGCTTGAAGATTCCGGTGCTTTTACCATTCCTTACACCATTGGGAGTGCGAACTTTGCTAAGGCTTGATGTGATTTGGGGGCTAGTATCAATTTGATGCTCTACTCAGTTTTTAAGACTTTGGGTATTGGGCAACCGAGGCCGACTTCCATGAGATTGCAAATGGCGGATAGAACAATGAAGAGACCATTGGGTATTATTGATGATGTCCTTGTCCGGGTGGACAAATTTGTCTTGCTAGCTGATTTTGTGATCTTGGATTGTGAGGTGGATTATAAAGTTCCAATCATTTTGGGGAGACCTTTCCTTGCTACGGGGAAGGCCTTAATTGATGTGGAAGCAGGGGAACTCACCTTCCGGGTGGGTGATTAAAAGGTGGTCTTTCATGTGTGCAAGTCAATGAAGAAGCCCAATAGTACTGAGGTGTGCTCTTTTGTGGACCTTGTCACAGCAGTGATAGTTGATGATACCAGTGCAATGATTAATGTGGAGGACCCTCTGGAGGTCGTATTGTTGAATCTTTATGTCAATGAGGATGCAAGTCGGGTGGAGTGTGTGAATGCTTTACATGGAATGGGATCGTACTCTTACGAGCCTAGAAAACTCTCTTTGGATCTCGAGAATAGGAAGACTCCACCAACAAAGCCTTCAATTGAGGAACCTCCAGTGTTGGAGTTGAAGTCGTTGCCTCCACACCTCAAGTATGAGTTCTTAGTCCCAAGTTCTACTTTGCTAGTTATTCTTTCCTCTTATCTTACTAACATGCAGGTTGATGCCACAATGGCGGTGCTTCAAAAGTGAAAAAAAAGCAATTGGATGGACTTTAGCTGATATTTGGGTGATAAACCCCGCATTATGTATGCACAATATTATTCTAGAAGATGATGCAAAGCCCTCCTTGGATCATCAAAGAAGGTTGGACGAAGCAATGCAAGAAGTTGTGAAAAAGGAGGTGATCAAGTGGTTGGATGTCGGGGTTTTGTACACTATCTCTGGTAGCTCTTGGACTTCGCCGGTGTCACGCCCCTTTTCTCCCCTTCCACGGAAATAGGGTTCATGACATTTTTGGGACAACTCATTCCTTTTGGGAACGAGGTTTGCGTTTTTGAAGAGTCGCCACCTAATGATTTTTAAGGTGCGTTAGGGCACCTATATGGTTTATCTATAACTACATTTGATAACCAGAGATAGGGTAAGGGCTTCAAATTATCCTAAGGGGAAGGTGTTAGGCACCCCTCAGGATCCACTAGTGTGGTTCCCGGCCAGACAGGTTTTTGTGAATTTGTGCAATTAGCAAGTAGGGCTCAAATAATAGGGGATTTAAGTACACAAGTGACTAATGAAAGCAAGATTTTGAAAAGAGTTACAATCTAAGCATGCTTATGAATGTAAAGGGGTGTTCTAGGTTTATTTGTAATATGGATCACATCAATGCAATACCCGGTATGACACTTCTCAAAAGAGGGGATACACGTTGTATTAGGGCACCGGTCATCATATCCATATCTACCATTTCCCACCCCGTAAAGGTAATTAAGCGAAGATTGGTCTCGAATCTTATTGCATGTTATTACATGTCCCTTCCTATCAGTCCGAGAGGAATTTAGGACTTCTATCCTATAAGGAGGTTCTAGGCGGACCCTCAGGTTTAAAGGCAAAATACTAAGGCTACATACAAAATAAGTAAGACTGCATTTAAAGGGGGAACACACATAAAACAAGAAGAAGGCTCAGTTATACCTCCACAAATAATGCACATAGACAGCATGACATATACACGGTTAAGGTCTGAATTTAAAATCCTAAAACAAGATGTTTAAGTGGTAAAATCAGAACTAGATTTATTACATGACTCAGAAAAGAAGCCCGAATCAGGTTTGCCTACTAATTTAAACAGTTGATAATTAAATAAAGGCAATTCCAATTTTACTTAAGTTATTACCTAATTCTTGCCTAGGAGCAAAGCGAGATGCAACAGTTGTTCCAAGTCATTAAGGCAGTTCGGAGATTATTTTTATTACCTAAAACATGTTGTTCTAGTTGTAGAGGTTGTTGCCAATTTTATTCAGAAAACATCACAATGTGAAAATTATTACTTACTACATTTTCATGAATCAGTAATTAGCTAGGCGTTTTAAATATAATGCAAACAAGATACTAGAACATGGTATCTAATATACACAATTCCTAAGAGCAGGATTTCTAAATGCGTATGGCAGGAATGCAGAATTTCCTAAGAGCAGGATTTCTAAGTGCATATGGCAGGAATGCAGAATTTCCTAAGAGCATGATTCCTAAGTGCATATGGTAAGAATGCAGTAAAGTGCTAATCATTAGTAGACTTTAAACATGATGTTGTAAAGGTGCACATGCTAAAACAATAAATATGAGACCTAAGAGCATGATTTCTGATGCATGCATGAATCCTAAACATGATGTTATAAACCTAATAACATGCTTTCTACCCTTTAACAACTATAGCATGCATATTTCCCCATCCCTTTTCACTAGCCACCCCAATACTTGTTTACAAATTATTACAGACCATGATAGAATTACATAAGAAATGAAAAGTAAGAAGTTACAACTATAGGAAGCCTGATTATGACTTCCTCTCTCAGTTATGTAATAACCCACCTCAAATGCCATTATTTTTCCAAAGAATCTCTCATATATGGGTGTGTTAGAGTTACCTAAGGACCTCAAGGAATCCCAGGCAGTGCTTGTCGCGCCCCTTTTTTTTCTCGCGAAATCGGGTTTATGACATTTGGGAGGACAACTCGTTCTCTTTTGGGAATTGGGTTTGAATTGAAGAGTCACCACCTAATGATTTGAGCGCATTAGGACACTAAGGAAGGTTCGATTTGAACAACCAGAGATTGGGTAAGGGCTTGAAATTATCCCAAGGGGAAGGTGTTAGGCAACTCTCACGATCCACTAGTGTGGTTCCCGGCCAAGCTATTGTTGTGACTTAAGTGAAAATAACACATAGACAAATAAAGACTTCAAATAAGAGGGGATTTTCACGTAATGGTTGCAAGAGAAAAGAACTAAAAGAAGTTGATTTTCTTAAAATGAAATGGTTAAAAAGAGATTTAAGAGAAACGAAGAGAACAAAAGGAAGGGGGGGTCCTAGGTTTATTAATAATATGGATCACCCCACACGACACCCGGTAATCACTCCTCAATGAGGGGCTACACGAGATGTGATCGCGTGGTCATCATATCCATATCTACCCTTTCCCACCCCGTTGAGGTATTAAAGCTCGGAATGGTCTCGTTTACTTATTGCATGCTATTACCCGCCCCAATCTTATCAGTCCCGGAGGAATTTAGGACTACTAATCCTAAAAGGGAGGGATATTGGGCTTATTTGTGGTTTCAAAAGGTAAAAATACTAAGGCGACAAACAAAACATATATGGCAAGTATGGGGAAGCATATTAACAAATGAAAAGGCTCAAACATACCTCCTTTAAGCAGAGAAAAGCAAGTAGTTAGCATGACTTACACGTACTATTTAGGGTCTGATTAAACTTAAAGGATCGAGGCAGACTGTTTTATTACATAGTTAAGATAAGAAGCCCGAGTCAGGCTTGCATGCTGGTTGTAGCATATACAATCTGATTCAGTTTATAAATTTTCATCCTATGGCTTGCCTAAGTATTAGACGAAGATCCTATAGGCATGATATCTACTGATTCCAGAAACAATGAAGTAAACATGAATACCTACTAATTTAAGAAAAAAATCGTCTATTATTAAAAAAAGGCGAGTTTTAACAAAAGAGAATGCATCACTGTTAATAGTTTTAAACTTATAAACGAGTGAAGCGGTTCATATTCGATTAAAGCTCCTATTGGCATGCTTTCTATGTGTTGTCGATTTTGGACACTTTTACAGACATAGCAAGAGTGCAGAAATCCTATAGGCTTGGCATCTAGATATTGAACTTCATTTATGCCTATGAACATGATATCTAAATGCAGTTAGTTATTCAAGACCTATAAACATGTTTGCCTAATGAGGAATGTGTATGCAAGATTCAGAAAGAACCTATAGGCAGGATATCTATATGATATGCAGAAACTCAGAAATAACCTATAGGCATGGTACCTATATGAGAATGCAAGGTTCCTATAGACATGGTATCTATACATGAGAATGCAGAAATTCTTATAGACATGGTATCTATATGAGAATGCAGAAATTCTTATAGACATGGTATCTATATGAGAATGCAAGATTCCTATAGACATGATATCTATATGAGAATGTAGAAATTCTTATAGATATGGTATCTATATGATATGCAGAAATTCTTATGGACATGGTATCTATATGAGAATGCAGAAATTCTTATAGACATGGTATCTATATGAGAATGCAAAAATTCATAAACTCCTGCAGGCAGGTTATCTACCCTTTTTGCATACATAATTAACCCCACCCCCTTTTCACTAACCATCCCTGATAGTTTTATTACAAAGTTATTACAACCTAGAAAAGTAAAATAAGGAAAATACATCAGAAATTAGAAAGTACAACCAAGGAGAGCCTGATTCAGACTTCCTGTCTGAAGGATAAAGAAAACCAACTCCAAGAGGTCATATTTCAAAGATTTTCTCCCATTTGGGGTGTGTCAGAGTTCCCTAAGAGTCTCATGTGAACTTCGGGCAGTGCTTACACCCAAATGTATCACAGATTAAACCATAGTGCAGTGTGGAAGGGCCAGCCCTCAGGTGTCCAAGTTAAGAGGGAACTCAAGGTCCCAAGGCAAGGCTCACAAGAAGGGGGCAGAACTTAAGGACTAAGAGAGAGTGCAAGTGCAGAAGTGAAATTCTGAAAGGGGAAATGGAAAAGGGAATAACTTAAAATCAGTTCACATAGGGATTTGCAAGAACACAAGAAGAGCAGACTAATGGGCATACCCAGCAATGGGATATGTTGGCACACCCTCCAGCCTGTTTAGAGGTTAAGACCCCATTGGTTCAAAACTCAGCTCATGGACAATAACTCATATTGCCATGACCTAAGTCAGCACTCACAAACACATAGGGGTAATGGGATAGGGAGCAAAGATTCACAACAGTAATAGGCAGTAAAACATAGGCGTACTAAGCTAAATGTCGAATTCTAAAAAAAACAATAAAGTATACATGGATACAAAGACTGTAAGTAAACACATTGGTAATACTGAAACTTAAATTAGGACATACCAGTTTCAAAGAAATAAGTAGAAAAAGCAGTAGTCTTGTAAAAGCCAAAGTGCAAACAGGAAGACAGAATACTATAAGTGTGAGTTCAGAAGAGATTGTGAAATTGTGAAGTCTGAAGTGTGTGTTTGTGAAAAGGGTCGTGCCTTTTATGTGTAGAAAGCAGGAAGAAATAAGGTAAAAAATAGTTTAAAAACTGATTGTCAATCAATTACACAAGGTTTCCCTTAATTAAGGGATTCAGATTCAAAACGAGTAAAACCATTTAAGGAAAGGAATTGAATAAATACTTTGTGTAAAGCATGCAATTGAGGGCAAATACATAAAGGTTATTTAAGGATAGGGATTTGACAGTACACGGTTTGTGTAAATAAGGTAAGGGAGTCAATTAATAGCCAGTAAATCCCAAGGTCTGAGATTTGGTATGAATGAACCAAGTCAGAAAAGATGAAGAAGGGTTTTACTTAAGTCGAGTCACAGAGGAAATCGGTAAAAGATGGAAAGAAATCAATCAAGCTATATTCAGAAGGAAGTTTGCACTAATTGCAAATTTGAAAACCATTTAGAGAAAAATTCATCATATATAAGGAGCATGTGAGCATGAAAGAAGACTGTCGTCTAAATCAGTAGAAAAAATCCAGTGTAGAAAATTTTAGCAAAAAGTTCAGCATTGTATGAAAACAAAGGTGTCCAAACTCAGTTCAGAGACTCAAAGTCAGTCTGAAAGAGTTAATAAAACCCTAGTTCAATCAAACCTCGGCGGAAACCCTAAATTCTAGGGGTTCCACCTTGAATCAAGTACATAGATGAGGAGGCAAATAGTCGAATCGAAACATATTTAGAGGTTTCAGAAAAAAACTAAAACTTCTAACATGATTCTTCCATCAATAGAACTCATGAATAGCATGTAAATACAGTAGAGGGGTTCAAAGCAAATTGAGTAAAGAAACTAATTCGAAACATGATGAGAAAAGACTGATAAGAACAGTAGAAGAAAGCATGCTTAAGAAGATCCTTTTAAAAGAGACTTAAAACAAAGTTCAATAGAAGAAAAATAGTAAAACCACTTAAGAACACGGTAGAAGAATATAGTGGGCGAAACATACCAGAACATAGTAGAAGAAAATAGCGGGACATAGTAGAAAAGCATACAAGAACATAGTATAGAAAGCACAGTAGAAGAACATACAAGAACGGAATATAGAAGGCACAGTAGAAGAACATACATGGTAGAAGGAAAACATAGAACACAGTAGAGGCAAATACATATAAAAGAAAAGGAAAATAAAGTCAGAGAAACACTTAAGCATTTTCAGAAAACCCTAGATCATACAAGAAAGACTTTGAAAAGTAATTTTTTTGAAAGAAAAGTTAGGGAAATCGTTTGAAAACTCAAGTAGAGCATAGATAAACAACAGATCTAAAAGAAAAATTGGAGAGAACCTAGAATGGTTAGGGTTTTGAAAGAACCCTAGAAATGAGAAAGGCTTTGAAAGGTCACCGATCTGAGTCGGAGAGATCAGAATCAGGCTCAAAACACCATGGTACGCCGGAGAAAGGTCGGCGATGACTCTGGAACCTTGAATCGGCAGAGGTCTGGGTGCAAACCTTTTGAGGCCTGGCCTCGAATATTCAGGTATCAGGTGTGTAAGAGCAAGGGGAGGTGAGTATAGGGCCCTCACAGCTTGGGAAATCATGGTTTCCGGTGGGTTTCGAGGTAGAAGATGGTGAGAGGCAGCTAGGGTTAGGGAAGGTTCGAGAGAGTTTGAGAGAGGAGAGGGGTTTCAGAGGTGGTGGGTGAATAAAAATGATTTTAGGGTTGGAGTATTTGTGAATTAAAAAAGGAAAGGGGGAATTGTGGTCGTTGATCAAAATGATCAACGGCCTGGATCAAAAGGGAAGCCGGGCGGGTTGAATTAAATGGGTCAGGGGTCGGGTAATTTAGAAATAGGGTCGGGTAATTTGAAATTGCAATTGGGTTTAATTGGGGGGGTTGATTTAGGCTGCAATTGAAATGAAATAGGGCTAGTATTTAAATAGCCACTTTTTCCCTTTTCATTTATAAAAAATAGTAAATGATTTCTGGAAATAAATTAAAGGTACTAAATTAATTAACAACATATAAATATTAAAGTAAAAATACTGAAATCAATTTTGTAATTATAAACGCAAATAAATCTTACAATAGGCTAAAATTGCAATTATATGCAATTCAGCTTTAAAAATACTAAATGAATTTGTAAAAATGTGTAAAAATTATCTGATCTGTAGTTTAGCAAAAATATGAGAATTCAACAAGTGAATCACCAAAAATGATAATTTTGGACGCTTATTGAATTTTTCTTGATAAAATAAGGCAATAAAATTGATTTTAAAAGCCTTTAAATTTAAGGAAAAATAATAAAGTATATTTGTAAATAATTATATATGCATACATATGCTATTTTGAAAGTGTTTTGCACATAAAAATATACAGGAAAATTGGGTATCAACAGTGCTCACACCTAGATTGCATAACCAAGAGTAAGTGTAGTGTGGAAGGGCCATTTCTTATGTGTCTAGGTTCAGAGGGAGCTCAAGGGTCCCAAAGCAAGGCTCACACAAAAGGGGAAGAACCTAATGATCTAAGAGTGCATGTGAGAGTGCTTGAAACAGTTTTGGAAACAACATGTTTGAAATAGGTTTGTAGAACAGCAGAAGAGTTGCTTAGTGAAAATAATTTTTTGAAAGGGAAAGGGATAGGAGTAACAAAACACATACAGAACCAGTTCAGAGAGTAGTACAGCTTTAGCAATTACAAGCAGGGGAGTAGGGGTTGGGGACATAGAGGACCCAAATCAGAAACACATAATTAATAATGAATCAAGTACATTAGGAGACATGCTGGTTGAGGGACATAAACAGGAACAAGTAAACATGCTGATTACATTTGAACAAAAGGAGGGCAGAATTTTAAGCATGCTGAGTAAAGCAGTGAACAAAAAATACAATTTAACAGCACGAGCCATTAAGTTAGTTCAAGAGACAGGGGTTGACAAACAAGGGAACACATAGAGCTGAGTTTCAGTATTTAAACCAGGGACATACCAGTTGAAGAAGAAAAGTGCAGAAAAAGTAAAGCAATCAGTGCAGAAAAAGTAAAGCAATTAGAGTTCCACAGTCTAGCCCTAGCTTTCATCCGGCTAGACAAAGCGGTAGCACAAGTGGTAGTAGAGAAAGAGAGAGTTTGAGTGTGTAAGTGTATGTTCTGAACTAAATTGTTCGTGTGTTTAGAGAAGAGAGGGTAGGGTATTTATAGCTTTGAAAACGAGTAGAAAATAAGGTAACAAGTAAAGGTTTAACACAAATATGAAAAAAATCACAATCAGAATCCCATTAATACAAGTACTTCCCTTTAATCAAGGAGGTACTGCTCAAACGGATACTAACAGGAATAATTAAGGAACAAAAATCAATTTGAGAAAGATTGATTTTTTACCATATAAGGGATAGTAAAAGTATAGAGTATATAATTGAGTCTAGGTACAAAATATACTTAATTTGGGAAAGGATTAAGTAGTCAACAATGAAGAACCAAAATGAAGAAACCAGTCTAACACATAGTAACAGGTAAAGGAGATCTTTTAAAAATCTCTCAATAATAAGTGAGGAAAACCTTTAAGACATTAGGGTTTTAACAAAGTCGAGTTAAAAAATGGTAAGAACTCAGAATCAGTCACCAAAGAAAAGGATCTAAGCATAAAGAACTCAATTGAAATAAGTATACATACAAAACAAACAAAGACAGTTTCAGAGCCTCAAAAATACCTAGGGTTTTCAACACGATGAACCAGGTAGAAGAAAAATATAAACAAACCGTGTAAACATAGTAAAATCATATGACAACACTAAAAATCGGAAAAGAAGTCTTTTAAAAGAGGTTAAGAAAACCCTAATCATTGAAGACGAAGAGTCATTTTGAAAGAAATCAGAAAAAACTATTGAGAAAACACTAAGAGGTTCATAACATGCACAGATCTAAGACAGATCTGAAAGAAAATCGGAAAGCTTTTAAAGCTGGGGTTTCAGAGAACTCAGAAAAAGTGAGAAAACTTCGAAAAGTTACTTATCTAGCCGGAAAAGCCATGGATCTGACACGAACGACCATGGATGGCCGAAAAAAGACCATGGATAGAAATTGAGCAAGGTCTGGACTAGATCTCTTCGAGATCTTTCCATGAAATCATGAAAACAGGAAACTAGGAGACATAGGAGACCGGTACACACCTCAAACAGCCATGAGAGTCCATGGATTGGGTGAGGATCGAAAGGGATTAGGGTTAGTTTGGGTGGCAGTGGCTAGGGTTTGAATGAGGTTGCAGAGAGAATTGGAGAGGAAGGGGATTCAAGGCCGGCGGGTTGGTGGGAAATAAATTAGGTTAGGGGGTTGTTTGGGTTTAATTATGTCAGGTGGAACGAGGACCGTTGATCTGAATGATCAACGGTGCAGATTGAATGGGATAGGTGGGGATCCGATTTAGGCTTGGGTTAAAATTGGGTGTGGGTTGGTTAAAATTGGAATTGGGTCAGGGAATTGGGGGTTTGATTTGAGCTAGATTTGAAAGCCAAATTTGGCTACAAGTTAAATAGCCACTTTTTCCCTTTTAATTTATAAGAATAGTAAATAGTTTCTGAAAAGATTTATAATACATAATTAATAATTTAAAAATACAGGACCCAATTTTATGAATATAAAAATTAATTAAACTTTAAAAGGGCTAATATTGCAATTATGTGCAATTTAGCTTTAAAATACTAAACGAAATTGTAAAAATATGTAAAAATTAGATTAGCCATATTTTGGCATAAATATAGAAATACAATAGAAGAATTATCAAAACAATAATTTTGGAAATAATTATTGGGGATTTTATGGATAAAAGGGAGAAAATAAATCAATTTAAACCTTTAAAAATTATGGAAAATAATAAAACACTTGAACATGCTTATATATACATATATATGCTATTTTGAAGTTATTTTTCATATTAAAAATATATAGAGAAAAATTGGGTATCAACAGCTGCCCCTCTTTACCCAAGAAGGTTGAAAGAGTTGTCAGGTAAAGATATGATGGCCAAGTTTGCCCGAGCGAGACGGGTTAAAGAGGTTTGGCCTCACCTTGGCTTCTGAGCTGCCTACATATGCTTGGTTTTAAAGGAATCAAGTCGTATGTAGTTTCAGGATCTATCGGCGGAGTATACCAATGCAGGCCTTTCAAGAACGAACGCAATATCTAGGGTTGGGTGAGTGAAAGGTTTACGGGAATGGTTAGGTTTGATATGGCTGAGGGAACTGGAGCGGTATCGCTCCTGCAAGGGTAGCCGTTGCTTGCCGGATTACTTGCAAATAGAAGCAATACAAGCGTATATTGTGCGTAAATTTAAACATGATGCAAATTCCTGTTGGACCGTGAATGTCGTCTTCGAACGATGAGGATGACGTCCTTAGACCATGATGTCCTGGGCCATGAAGCATATTATAAAGGATTCGCATGCCATGAAATGATGTTCTCGGGCTATGAGGATGATGCCTCTGAATCATGACGTCTTTAAATAATGATATTCAACAAATTGAAAGTGATCCTCAGGCCATGACATGGTGTTCTCGGGCTATGAAGATAGTGCCTCCGAAGGATGACGCCTTTAGATGAGTTGGCGATATTTCAGCCCATGAAAGATGCAGTAGTATGGACAAGACAGAGCTTAGTCTTGCGAATTGAAGGGCAGAGCATAGCCCGCAAGAGAAGCGAGATAAATAGTGCTTGGGATAGCGCTTAATTTTGAAGAAAGTTAGAGGCAGAGCTTAGCCTCGGAAGGCAGAATGATAGCCTTATGCAAATATATGAATGCAGATGCAGGTAGGGCTTAACCTTGGAAGGCACAATAGTAGGCTAATGCAAGAATGCAGGTGGAGATAGTGTTTAGTCTCGGAAGGCAGAATGGTAGCCTTATGCAAAGATGCGAATGCAGATGGAGAGAGCGTTTAGTCTCGGAAGGCACGATAGTAGCCTTTTGCGAGAATGCAGATGGAGACAGCGTTTAGTCTCGGAAGGTAGAATGGCAGCCTTATGCAATGCAGATGCAGATGGAGACAGTGTTTAGTCTCGGAAGGCAGGATAGTAGCCTTATGCAAGAATGCAGATGGAGACAACGTTTAGTCTCGGAAGGCAGAATGGTGGCCATATGCAATGCAAATGCAGATGGAGATAACGTTTAGTCTCAGAAGGCAGAATGGTAGCCTTATGCAAGAAATAAATAACAAACGACAGTAGAGTTCTCTTAGATGATAGCAGATTGCGGCGTCGTGATTATTGGGAGCATTGTGACATATGGGACATCACCGGTGTATGCTGATAGCAAGTGTTGGAAAGTGCAATGGTTCGGAGAGTCATATTCTTAGACAATGTTTGTTCCATGGGCGTATAGTATGTTTAATGATTTCGCAACCCTAGTGCCTGCATCCAAAGAAAAATCGTGAGTTTTATAAAGGGGGAGGTTAGTTCGTATCCCCGCTGGCTTTACATGACTTGTTTGGCTTTGATCTGGTGATATCGTCTGTATCATTGGGGTAGCATTGCTAAACAAAGCAATTCCAATAATATACATGCATGATTTTGTAAAAGTATGACACAATTGTATAATTAAAAAATAACTTTTACATGAACCGATAATGTGACATGGTTCAGGACGTTGCAACCTCTCTAGCTACATAATTTTGAGGGTCCTCCTTAAAAATTCTGCCCCAGTTTGATCGGTTGACGCTTCTAACTATTGCTCGTGCGGTGATCGGCAGAAATTAATTCGGAATTTTAAGGGTCCTCCTAAAAATTCTGCCCTAGTTTTCAATTACGGGGGAAATGAATTTTTTATTGAATTGTGACCGAACCCATAGGGATGCCTACGTATCCCCTCTTAAATGGGAATCTGGTCAGGCGTAGTTCAATTTACATCATATAAGGAAAGCATAAAAATTACACATAGAAACGCTTAACCGCATCTGAATTGATCGTCTTTGGCTAGACTTCTCCGTCCATTTCTACAAGTATGAGGGCTCCTCCTGTCAAAACATGGTGAACCATGTATGGGCCTTTGGCTTCATCTTGATGCGGAAAACGTTTCTTTACCACCAGCTGCCCCGGTGTGAACTGTCTTGGCTTGACTCTTTTGTCGAAAGCTATGGCCATTCTGTTCTGATAGAGTTGACCATGGGACACTGCATTCATTCTCTTTCTGTCTATAAGGGCTAGTTACTCATAACGACTTTTTACCCACTCAGCGTCGTCAAGCTCAACTTCTTGTATGATCCTTAGGGAAGGAATTTCTACCTCAACGGGAAAGACAACCTCTGTACCGTAAACCAGAATATAGGGGGTTGCCCCGGTTGATGTACGGAATGTGGTGCGATACCCCAGCATAGCAAATGTTAACTTCCCGTGCCACTGTTTATGCTTTTCTATCATTTTCCTCAATATCTTCTTGATATTCTTGTTGGCGGCTTCTACAACTCCATTCATTTGAGGCATGTAAGCTATAGAATTCTTGTGTCTAATCTTGAAAGTTTCACACATGGCTTTCACCAAGTCTTTATTGAGGTTGGAGCCATTATTAGTAATGATTGACTGTGGAATCCCGAATCGACAAACAATGCAGTTGCGGATAAAGTCTGCCACGACTTTCTTAGTCACTACTTTGTAAGATGCTGTTTCGACCTATTTGGTGAAATAGTCCATGGCTACTAGGATAAACCTGTGTCTGTTGGAAGCAGCAGGCTCGATTGGTCCAATAACGTCCATTCCCAGGCAGCGAACGACCACGGTGAGCTTGTTGCATTAAGCTCATTTGGAGGTACCTTTATCATTTCTGCATGTATCTGACAGTGGTGGCATTATCGGACATACTGGATGTAGTCCATTTCCATATTCATCCAAAGTAACCAGCCCGAAGTATCTTTTTTGCTAAGACAAAACCGTTCATATGTGGACTGCATGTCCCAGCATGAATCTCCTCTAGTAGTTTGGATGTTTCCTTTGCGTCAACATATCTTAATAATCCCAAATAAAGAGTCCTCCTATATAGGATTCCTCCGCTGTGAAAGAAGTTGTTGGACAATCTCCGAAGTATGTATTTCTGAACAGGATTAGCAAGCTCCGGGTATTCTCCTTTTGCCAAATATTCCTTGATATCATGAAACCAAGGCTTTCTGTTTGCTTTCTCTTCGGTATGGGCATAGTAAGCCGGTTGATCATGGATTTTCACTGGAATGGGATCAATGAAATTCTTATCTGGATGCTATATCATAGATGATAGGATAGCTAATGCATCGGTGAACTCATTCTGGACTCTGGGAATATGCTAGAATTCCGTCTTCGTGAACCTTTTCCTCAATTCCTGTACATGATGCAGATATGAGAGTATCTTGGAGTTTTATTGTCCATTCTTCTCATACTTAATGTATAAGTAAGTCTGAATCTCCAAGCACTAACATCTCTTGAATGTTCATGTCAATGGCCATTTTGAGTCCTAAGATGCAGGCTTCATACTCGGTCATATTATTGGTGCAGGTGAACCTGAGTTTGGCAGACACTGGATAATGCTGACCGGTTTCTGATACTAGGACTGCTCCTATGCCAACTCCTTTGAAGTTTACTGCTCCATCTAAGAACATTCTCCAACTGTCATAGGATTATGCAATGTCTTCTCCTATGAATGATACCTCTTCATTAGCAAAATACGTTTTCAGGGGTTCGTATCCTCCATCCATAGGGTTCAGCAAGGTGGTCTATCATTGCCTGTCCCTTGACCGCTTTCTGAGTTACGTAAACAATGTCGAACTCACTCAATAAGATTTGCCACTTAGATAGCTTGTCGGTGGGCATGGGCTTCTGAAAGATGTACTTCAAAGGATCCATCCTTGATATGAGATATGTAGTATAGGCACAGAAGTAATGTCTTAGCTTCTGAGCTACCCAAGTCAGAGCACAACAGGTGCATTCCAATAGAGAATACCGGGCGTCGTATGAGGTGAACTTCTTATTTAGATAATAAATGGATTGTTCATTCCTCCCTGTTTCATCATGCTATCCCAGAACACAGCCAAAAGCTCCATCTAACACTGCAAGGTAGAGTAGTAAGGGTCTACCTGGAACGGGTGGGACTAAGACTGGTGGTGTTGACAGGTACTCTTTGATTCTATAGAAGGCCTTTTGGAAGTCATCAGTCCATTTGGTAGTGGCGTCCTTCTTTAATATCTTAAAGATTGGCTCACAAATAACTATAGACTGTGCTATGAATCGGTTGATGTAGTTAAGCCTTCCCAAGAAACTCATCACATCCTTCTTGTTCTTTGGTGGTGGCATTTCCTAAATAGCTTTGACTTTCGATGGATCCGGTTCTATTCCTCGTCGGCTCACAATAAACCCAAGCAATTTCCTAGCAGGAACCCCAAATGTGCACTTTGTGGGGTTCAGTTTCAGGTTGTACCTTCGCAGGCTATCGAAGAACTTCCTCAGATTTTCTATGTGGTTAGTGGCCTTCTTAGATTTGATAATAACATCATCCACATATACCTCTATCTCCTTGTGTATCATATCGTGGAAGATAGTAGTCATGGCCCTCATGTAGGTGGCCCCTGCATTCTTTAGGCCAAATGGCATCATCTTGTAATAGTACACTCCCTATGACGTAATGAAAGCCGTTTTCTCAGCATCTTCCTCATCCATCTAGATCTGATGATAACTAGCGAAGCAATCTACGAATGACTGTAGCTCATGCTTGGCGTAATTGTCAATCATGATGTGTATATTTGGCAAAGGGAACTCATCTTTCGGACGGGCCCGGTTGAGAACCCAGTAGTCGACACAGACTCTAACCTTCCCATCCTTCTTTGGAACTGACACAATGTTTGCTAACCATGTCAGGGTATTCTACTACCTTGAGAACCTTATCTTTGATCTGCTTGTTGACTTCTTCCTTAATTTTCAAACTCATATTAGGCTTGAACTTTCTGAGCTTTTGCTTTACCGGTGGACACATCGGATCAGTTGGCAGTTTGTGAGCCACAATAGACGTACTCAGACCGGTCATGTCATCATACGACCAGGCAAATATGTCCTCATACTCCTTTAGAAATTCTTTGTATTCTTTTTTTATGGCGATAGGTGAATGCTGATACATGTTTCCTTGACGTTTTCTGCATCTCCCAGGTTGACAATTTCGGTCTCGTCCAGGTTGAACTTAGGTTTGTTCTCAAAGTTCTCAACCTTTTTGACAATCTCGTCAGGTATGTCATATTCCTCTGAATCAATGTCCGTTTGTTGTGTTGTCTCATTGCATGTCACAGTCATTGGTTCATCAAGATAAGTAATAGTAATGCTATATTGGTGAAGTAAAAAGAGAAAATGATAGCAATAAATATTAATTCATAAGAAAAATCGAAATTGCTTTTGATAAATGGAATAACTATTTTGAACATTGAAGATCTTATTGCGGGAATTCAAAATGTGAAAATAAAATTATTTAGTAAATAAAATAGTGAGTAATGCTTGTTTTAGCCTTGCTACCCTGAAGCTCGTTGGGCTTTGGTTGTCCTGATGGTCCAATTATTGAGATGTGCACCTCTGCTCACAGCCTGTATGTTAGGGCCTTCCTCCCCCTCCTCTTTGAGAATAACACGACAGTCCATATCACTATCCTCTAGAAACAAGTTCTTCACTACTGCAAGTGCTTCTTCTTCATCCTACCCAAAAATCATGTCGGCCTGTTGGAAGGTTTGCTCCAGATGCGGTATTGGCTGCTCTAGTGGGTAGTAAGTGTTACACCACGCAATATTACATCAATATTACATCGTGCAGTAAAATATTACGTTGATGTTCTTACAGTATTACATTACGGTGATGTTACACTTCGCAGTAATAAGTTACGACAGTGTTGCACCCTGTAGTATTTTACGTGGAATTTGTCGTAATGTAATTGACATCAGTCCAAGGAAAAGATTATTTGGGGATTATAAGGATTATAAGTAATGAGTAAAATTCGTGAAGGTGAGAGGAGAAGCAAGTCGAAGAAAATGAATTTCATGGAAATTTTGTATTTTGGCATAAAATACAGGTCGAGCGATATAATTATGAACTAGTACCATACAAGGTACCATATGACCACGGTAGTATAATATATAAAGTATATTAAAAATAAGTAGAATTTTTAGTAAATTTAAGATAATTCTTGATTATGCAGGTAATTAAATAATTTCCGAATAACAGGACATTACCTAATTATCAAATAAGTGGATAAAGATTAATAATTTTCACCCCACCCCTCCAAAAACGTGGCAACAAGCCACTTCTTGAACATGTGACTATTAGTTATTTATGATTAGTTGGCAAGTAAGGTGTCAATAACAAAAACACCTCATTCTCTTATAATCAAAAATACAAAGACTTTTAACTAATGTGGTAAGTACCAAAACCGATCATTCTCATTGTTAATATCTTATGTTCGCACATATATTTCTTTTTTTCTTCTATCTAACTAAGGTCCTTCTGCAAGATTCGATTAAGTTCTTTCTTTCAAAGTAACTTTAACACAAATCTCGTCACCACCATCTTCTGTTGCTAAAATTTAGTGTGCGAGCAACAATAGACTATTAGCAACTGGCCCTTGAATTCCTTACCAACTAAAGCTAACAAAATTTTATGTACTCCTCTGGTTGGAAACAATTTGGCCGCAAGAATTTTGAAAACTCGTATTATAACGCTTTGGTTGAAGTTTAAACGTAAAATTTTGCAGTTCTAGAAGAGTACGGTGCAAACTTTTCCAAGATATCATACGTATTTTTCCCTACTCCAGGTATGTTAAGGCTATCCCTTCTTTCTTTTTGCATGATCCATACGATATGAACAAAACCTGCAAATACACAAATTCCATAAGTGACTCTACTCATAGAAGTAATAGAAATATTTATGTTATTTAATTTCCATGTGTCATAATATTTTATCATCTGTTCATGGGTCTCAGAAGAATATGAAAGTTGAAAAGATGTAACTTTATGATATTGCTCAAGAGGCAAAATGGTCTTATGACATTCCGAATGATTTTATTGACGTACTTTACATTCATTGCGTTCATGTGCATTGACCCATGACCAGATGGCGTTATATACGCGTATATGTGTAAATATATGTATATGGGATACAGGAAAAGGTTATGGCGTTATATACGCACCACCACCTGATCAGCTGGTATAAGATGATGATGTTGCCCAAAGTGGCTGAAATATGATTCAAACGGCGTTATATTCACATATATGGGTATGTTTTCAAATGGCGTTATATACGCATATATATGTATGTTTTCAAACGGCATTATATACGCGTATATATGTATGTATATATGTGTATATGGGATATGGGAAAGGTTATGGCATTATATACGCACCACCACCTGATCAGCTGGTATACGATGATGATTTTGCCCACAGTGGCCGATATGATATGATGGGATGCCCTCAGAGGCTGATGATATTATGAAATATGTACCTATGCACGACATGACATTCATACGCATATGCATGACGTTAAAAGTAATTTATGATTTACAAAGTTATTCAGACTTACAGGTTGAGTCAGGTACTCTATATGTCTTCCATATCTCTCATGTATTTACTTATGTTCCTTACATACTCAATACATTATTCGTACTGACGTCCCTTTTGCCTGGGGATGCTGCGTTTCATGCCCGCAGGTCCCGATAGACAGGTCGAGAGCCCTCCAAGTAGGCTATCAGCTTAGCGAAAGATGTTGGTGCGCTCCATTTTCTTCGGAGTTGCTCGTTTGGTTAGTATTAATTAGGCGTGTATTGTTTAGCGTGGCGGGACTCCGTCCCGACACTTATGGTCCTTATGTATTCTTAGAGGCTTGTAGACATATGTCGTGTACGTGAAAGATTGTATGGCCTTGTCGGCCTATGTCTTAAGTTTATAAATGATTATGTTGGCCTATTAGGCTTGTATTTAACGTGTATATGATGATGTGATAAGAAAGATATGTTACGTTGGTGATCGGTTGAGTAAGGTATCGGGTGCCCATTGCGGCCCATCGGTTTGGGTCGTGACAAAAGTGGTATCAGAGCAGTTCTGTCCTAGGGAGTCTACAAGCCATGTGTAGTAGAGTCTTGTTTATGGGTGTGTCGTGCACCACACTTATAAGGAGGAGGCTACCGAGCATTTAAGACTGTCACTCTTTCTTCTTACTCTAGATCGTGTGGTAGAGCTCACTTATAAGAGTCCAAGTTCTGAAATTCTATTTTATTCGTAATAAGACGATGCTTACTTCCCAAAAGAAGGTTGGAAAGAGAGATTGTTGTGAAAAGGCTGAGTCATAGGAATTGGATTTTTGTATGATGCCTATGATAAGTAAATGCGAGGTCTTTAGCAGATCATGGGTGTACAGTACTGAAAGGTACAAAATTCCTGATAAGAAGCCTTAAGGCAATAATGTCTATCCATCTTTATGGTAAAAGAAAATAAGAGATTAAGAAGATATGTACAAGTTTCAGCAAGTAAAAGGAGCAAAGTGAAAATGGTACGAGGTATCCAGTTAATGAAGGTTAACAACGTTTATAATTGAGGCAGAGGAACATAAGCTTTTTGAGTTATATTCAATAGTAATAGAGGTATATACGATTGGTCGCACCTTTTCCAGATATGCCCTATTGGGGTTAACTAAAGTAGTATAAGAAGATATGATGGATGAATTGATTGTGTCAGTTGACATTTCCGAAGAATATTGCAAATGTGCTAATAGATCTCTTTATGAGACACCTAGATGGTCCACTCCAAAATAGCACAGCCAGATATGAGTAATACAAAGACATGCACTATAAGCCTTGATGGAATAAATATTACCTTAGTGTGGCTCGTGTACTTAGTAAAGCGAGAACGTTACGTAACTTGAGAATGTCGTATTGAAGTTTTCACAAGAAAAGGGATATGCAGAAATATTAGCAGAATAATGAGAAGAGAGATAAGGAAGCATTATAAATAAGTTGCGATACATGGATGCAAACGGTAGAGTGTTACAGAACCTATAGTCAAATGAAGAAAGAGACGAAAGGTGATGGTCCTTAAGACAAGGAAAGACTATAGGCCATAAGGTTATATCCTCATATCAAGAAATAAGTTCGAGACTCCAACACGACTACCAGAGGGGAGAGTTAATCTCCAGAGTAACAGAAATTAGTATGGACTGGTAAACAAGATAAACTAAATATGAATTAGGGACTGAATGATTGGAAAGTACTAAGCATCATGGGAATTTTGGGTTTCGTTCCGGTGATAATAGAAGGGACCACAGAATAAGATTCACAATGATTTAAGATAATAGTCATTCAGGGAGACGCTTCCCTAGAGCAAGCAATGTAAGCAAAGTTATGTTTAAGAGACTGTATGTGCCAGTTACGCTAAGTGTCACCCTCGCGAGTAAGGGAATTTGTCATCCTTGGTACAGAAGAATTGCCGTAAGGCGAGTAAGGATCATTGATATTGAGAAACGACACCAAGATGAAGAGGTAAAACATCTATAGGTAGATCCTCGTGTCTTCAACTCTTAGTACGCCCCTAAAGGGGGGAATATGGAGTGATGTGGCATTAAGTCAGAACTAAGTGGTTCTAGTGACTATGGAATGGTAAAGGAAGAATGTGATAAATGAAAGAGGAATGAGATGGCACTTATCCAAATCTTACAGATACGCTACGATTCAAGAATATTGTGCAAGCATGACGGCAAGGAGAGGAAGTAAAGGTTCCTACCCGAGCGGTTATTAGTAAATAAAGAGCCAGTACGAGATGTAAGTTAAAACAATGTAAATAACCCAAGAAAGGTTATGAGGAATATTGATATGAGAATGGGCCAACGAGTAGTTTGTAATTGGTCAGGAAGATCTCAGTTTTGGCTAAACAGGAGGTTATAGACGAGTCAGCAGATCGTTTAAGATAAACATAGTAGAATCCAACATGGAGAATTCAACCTCAGAGAATATCATTATAATACTTGAGATATATTCAAACAAGAGTCGGGGTAGTTAAAGGTACCGTATGAGTGTTATGGGGATAAAAGAAAGTGTCAATAGGAAGGCAGTCAAAATATCAGTTCAGAAGTAATCATATAAGCACAAGGGCATGGAAGAAGAAACTACATATGATTATAGGAAAGTAAGGACATCAGAAAAGGTCCGTAATAAGATCACAGCTTTACGAGAGTCAAGGGTTCTCCCTAAATACTACAACGAAAGACTAGCTAAGGAGATAAAAAAGAAGGCTTCAACCTAGTACAATGACCTAAAGAGGAAATGGTTGTGTAACAACAATCTCGCAATAACATTGTAAGCATTCTAAAGGAAAGTGGCACCTACCATGGCTAATGAACGGGAAGTAAGAGTTAAAAGTAACATTCGAGATCATATGATTTGTATAAAAACTCTGGCAAGTGTGGGCACTAAGATAAGCTATGGACGCAACGAGGGGGCAGAAAGACCAGGAAAAGTAATAGCTTACGTTGAAAAAAAATCTAAGATGGAACAAAAGAATTATTTGATCAATGATCCAGAGTTAGTACGTTATGGATACACTCAGGATTTTGGAGCATTATCCAGGCAGCATATTTGTTGACAATCATACAGCCATAGAAGACTCTGGTATAAGTTAAAAGAAAGAATTAAGCCCAGGTCATGGAGAAAGGATTGAATATTAGAAGATTGTATCATGGATATTCCATAACGCCCATGAAAGGCTAAGGTAATAACCGATACCATGAGCCACAGATTGGAGGATAGCTTAAGCCTACGTAAAGGCTGATCAGAAGGAAGAGGAAACTAAAGAATTACATCACTCAAGTAAATCAGGAGTCTGATTATTGGACCTAAAAAAATTGTAGAAGTTGTGCTTGAGAACAGGACATAATCACTCTTAGTATCAGATGTTCAAGAGAAATAATACAACAACCATTATCTACAATGGCTCTACCAAGAAACCAGTTAGAAGAAGTACCAGCCTCATAAGAAGTCAGTACGAAGCTCCTACCGGATTGTGTATGTACTAGAGGTACGAGTATTATAATGGATCTTTAAGTTATGGACGGAAATTACACCTAGGTGGAAGGGAGGTCAGGAAAGAGATAGAAGATATGATGCGAGATTTTAAGGTAAGTAAGGTAAAGGTGAACTATGTACGAGATACTCAAAGGCAGAAGATCGTGAATAGTCCATACTTCGGATAGAAGGCTCTAAACATGGGGATCCAATAACCGGGAATGATAGCGGCATCGTCAGAAGCATGTCTTCCAGCCTATGGTTTCTAAGTACTGAGAGGTCTAGTTAAGAGAATAGAGTAAAGTTGGAGACGATGTGATGTCTCGCTTGACGTTCTAGAATAATATAAGAAAATCTATGGTGCAAACAAGTTGAAGGAAAGTTTATAAATGGATATGTATAGATCACAAGCTAAAGTATGGTAGAGCGATAAAGTTTTAAGGAAATATGAGTAAGGATGAGGAAAGGCAAGTGAAAAGGGTGACGAGAATGGATAAGTCTTTAGGATTAAGCCCATGAAAACAAGAAGAGCAGACTATTTCTCTGTGTTATACAAAGCTCACTATAGCCTTAATGAACTCAAAGGAGTCTAAGATTAATAGCATTTAGAAGGAATGAAATGCTGACCTAGTAATAAAGTGAGGGTATAATTGTGACCGATAAAGGATGACGTTTGGGCCTTCGTTTGAATAGTGATTTAAAAAAAATAGAAGAAGAGAATGAGAAAATAGTTCGTTCGCGGAACGAAATTAGGATACTCCATAAGGTGAGTCACATTGAAACACTATGAAATAAGATATGGCCATATTCGCAAGTTCTACAAAGTATCAGGCAAAGGACTTCAGTATACCTATAGAGGCCCAGAGAGGTATCCTATTAAGACTTGTATATACAAAGTAAGGCCTCGAGATTGACTAAAATATAAAAGGAAAAAGGAAAGATGAATCGCATAAGTGCACCTATTAAGCGAGGGTCATGCAGGCTGCATGACAAAAGGTAACAAAAGTTGCAAGATTAGGAAGATTTTGATCACACGTCATGATATGAGAAACAAGACTAAAGAGGGAATACCATATACTTTGGATTTACTCACAGAACAACTGCTTAAATAGCAAGAAGAGTATTAAGGTATTTACAAGAGCTATAAGTTATGAAAATGATAAGAGCATCACTCAACATTCGAGGACGAATATTCCAAAGGGGGGAATGATGTTACACCCCGCAATATTACATCAATATTACATCGTGCAGTAAAATATTACGTTGATGTTCTTGCAGTATTACACTACGGTGATGTTACACTTTGCAGTAATAAGTTACGACAGTGTTGCACCCTGTAGTATTTTACGTGGAATTTGTCGTAATGTAATTGGCATCAGTCCAAGGAAAAGATTATTTGGGGATTATAAGGATTATAAGTAAT
Organism: Nicotiana sylvestris; assembly: GCF_000393655.2. Taxonomy (NCBI): domain Eukaryota; kingdom Viridiplantae; phylum Streptophyta; class Magnoliopsida; order Solanales; family Solanaceae; genus Nicotiana; species Nicotiana sylvestris. The sequence continues at coordinate 86,103,010 of NC_091065.1, read as the reverse complement.
GAGTAAAATTCGTGAAGGTGAGAGGAGAAGCAAGTCGAAGAAAATGAATTTCATGGAAATTTTGCATTTTGAGATAAAATACAGGTCGAGCGATATAATTATGAACTAGTACCATACAAGGTACCATATGACCACAGTAGTATAATATATAACGTATATTAAAAATAAGTAGAATTTTTAGTAAATTTAAGATAATTCTTGATTATGCGGGTAATTAAATAATTACCGAATAACGGGACATTACCTAATTATCAAATAAGTGGATAAAGATTAATAATTTTCACCCCACCCCTCCAAAAAACGTGGCAACAAGCCACTTCTTGAAAATGTGACTATTAGTTATTTATGATTAGTTGGAAAGTAAGGTGTCAATAACAAAGACACATCATTCTCTTATAATAAAAAATACAAAGACTTTTAACTAATGTGGTAAGTACCAAAACTGATCATTCTCATTGTTAATATCTTATGTTTGCACATATATTTCTTTTTTTCTTCTATCTGACTAAGGTCCTTCTGCAAGATTCGATTAAGTTCTTTCTTTCAAAGTAACTTTAACACAAATCTCGTCACCACCATCTTCTGTTGCTAAAATTTAGTGTGCGAGCAACAATAGACTATTAGCAACTGGCCCTTGAATTCCTTACCAACTAAAGCTAACAAAATTTTATGTACTCCTCTGGTTGGAAACAATTTGGCCGCAAGAATTTTGAAAACTCGTAGGAAATTTATAATGCTCTGGTTGAAGTTTAAACGTAAAATTTTGCGGTTCTAGAAGAGTACGGTGCAAACTTTTCCAAGATATCATACGTATTTTTCCCTACTCCAGGTATGTTACGGCTATCCCTTATTTCTTTTTGCATGATCCATACGATATGAACAAAACCTGCAAATACACAAATTCCATAAGTGACTCTACTCATAGAAGTAATAGAAATATCTATGTTATTTAATTTTCATGTGTCATAATATTTTATCATCTGTTCATGGGTCTCAGAAGAATACAAAAGTTGAAAAGATGTAACTTTATGATATTGCTCAAGAGGCAAAATGGTCTTATGACATTTCGAATGATTTTATTGACGTACTTTACATGCATTACGTTCATGTGCATTGACCCATGACCAGATGGTGTTATATACGCGTATATGTGTAAATATATGTATATGGGATACAGGAAAAGGTTATGGCGTTATATACGCACCACCACCTGATCAGCTGGTATAAGATGATGATGTTGCCCAAAGTGGCTGAAATATGTGTGACGACCCGAAGGGTCATCACCGTAGTTCTTCCTTGTTCCGCGCTTTCGAGGCCTTGAAAACCTTGCTTTTAGTTGCCTCGATTGGCGTGCGTAGTTCGGGCGCGTAGCCAGAAAGTTTTTATGTTAGAATATGTGAATTATGTGAAACATTTTATGAATTTTGGTATTAATATGCATAATGTTGACTTCGGTCAACATTTTGGGTAAACGGACCCGGACCTGTGATTTGACGGTCCCGGAGGGTCCGTAGGAAAATATGGGACTTGGGCGTGTGCCCGGAATCAAATTCCGAGGCCCCAAGCCCGAGAAATGAATTTTTTGTGAAATTGTTTTCTGAAATTAATTAAGGAAAATGAAGAAGAAAATTGATCAGAAAACTGTGGTATATGGCTCGTATTTTGGTTCCGACACCCGGTACGAGTCTTAAATATGTTTTAAGCACTATCTGTAAAGTTTGGCTAAAAACGGACGTCATATGACGTGTTTCGGACTTAAAATGGGGAAGTTGAGTTTTTGTGAAAGTTGAAAGAAAAACATGTGTTTGAGGCTTGATCCTATGTATATGATGTTATTTTGGAGATTTGATCGCACGAGTAAGTCCGTATGAACGGTTGAGGTAAAATTGCGATTGGTGTACTTTTGGAGCGTTAGCTCGAACATGAATGTGTTAGTTGAGGAAGAATGGATTTAAAATGGAGAATGTGTTGTGAATACTCCCTTGCCGGGATGTGTAGACTGATATATATATATTCTCCCTTGTCGGGATATTTTGGGTTGTTAGCTGTACCCTTGCCGGGTTAAAGGTATTGAGTTGTTATTCTCCCCTGAAGGGGTCTACTATATGAAGTCAGATATTATGAACGATATTATGGGATCGTGTGGCACGCCGTCCACTTATATATGATATTATGGGATCGCGTGGCACGCCGTCCACTTATATATGATATTATGGGATCGTGTGGCACGCCGTCCACTTATATATGATATTATGGGATCGTGTGGCACGCCGTCCACTTATATATATATATATATATATATATATATATATATATATCATGGGAACCGGAGTCTCTTCTGCTTATTTCTGATATTTCATTTTTATCTGTTACTCCCCGATAGCATGTCCCCTCCCAGTTTTACTTTGTATTATTTTGTTATTGTTTTCTTGCACTTGTTGTATATATATCTGTATAGGTTAAATGTGGTAGGTATTGTCTAGCCTCGTCACTACTTCGCCGGGGTTAGGCCAGGCACTTACCAGCACATGGGGTCGGTTGTGCTGATGCTACACTATGTGCAAAATTTTATGCACAGATCAGGAAGCAGCTTACGGACCACCGCAGTAGGATTTCTGGGAGCTGTCTTCAGTCCAGGGACTCTCGAGGTAGCCTAGCTGGCATTCCCAGGCCGAAGTCCCTTTCCATGTTTTTCGTTTGTTCATCTTGTATCAGACAAACATGATGTATTTCCTTTCAGACATTCTTTGTAGTATTCTGTAGTAGACCGTGAGCTAGTGACACCAGACCTTGGGTAGTGATGTGTATTAAACTTCCACACTTTTGGTTTTCAGTTTCTTTAGATTTAAAGTCTTCCGCTTAAATTTTGTCTCGTTTATTATATTGTTTGAAAGAAAGCAGGAAAGGTGTTTTAAATATTTGGCTTGCCTAGCTCCGATAGTAGGCGCCATCACGACACCCGATGGTGGGAAATCCGGGTCGTGACAAGTTGGTATCAGAGCACTAGGTTACTTAGGTCTCACAACTCACGTTATATACGCATATATATGTATGTATTCAAACGTCGTTATATACGCGTATATATGTATGTATATATGTGTATATGGGATATGGGAAAGGTTATGGCGTTATATACGCACCACCACCTGATCAGCTGGTATACGATGATGATTTTGCCCATAGTGGCCGATATGATATGATGGGATGCCCTCAGAGGCTGATGATATTATGAAATATGTACCTATGCACGACATGACATTCATACGCATATGCATGACGTTAAAAGTAATTTATGATTTACAAAGTTATTCAGACTTACAGGTTGAGTCATGTACTCTATATGTCTTCCATATCTCTCATGTATTTATTTATGTGCCTTACATACTCAGTACATTATTCGTACTGACGTCCCTTTTGCCTGGGGATGTTGCGTTTCATGCCCGCAGGTCCCGATAGACAGGTCGAGAGCCCTCCAAGTAGGCTATCAGCTCAGCGAAAGATGTTGGTGCGCTCCATTTGCTTCGGAGTTGCTCGTTTGGTTAGTATTAATTAGGCGTGTATTTATTAGCGTGGCGGGACTCTGTCCCGACCCTTATGGCATTTATGTATTCTTAGAGGCTTGTAGACATATGTCGTGTACGTGAAAGATTGTATAGCCTTGTCGGCCTATGTCTTGAGTTTATAAATGATTATGTTGGCCTATTATGCTTGTATTTAACGTGTATATGATGATGTGATAAGAAAGATACGTTACGTTGGTGCTCGGTTGAGTAAGGTGTCAGGTGCCCGTCGCGGCCCATCGGTTTGGGCCGTGACAGTAAGGACCGCGCCATGGTGGCGACCATTTATTGAATTCTTCCCAGGTGTAATCCTATTCCAGACCGAAGGTAGTACCATGTTTCTTGAGTTTTATGGGTTTAGAGATTCCTTGGAGGTTCTTGCCGAGCCCTTTGTTAGGTTCGTAGCCACTCTAACTTAGTATACTCTCGAATTTGCTATCTCACCATTTGTCTTTGTCGATAGCATTGACTCATTCAATGTGATGGTAAGTTTCTCCACCCAGCTTCCTTCTTCCCTCGATTGCCAAAATGGTCTGCGACTGTATATAGGGTTGCTACCATCGCCGTGAATAATCACTTCCTGGTGATTCCATTCGAACTTTAATGCCTGATGCAGCGTTGATGCTACGGCCCTAGTGGCATGAATCCATGGCCGTCCCAGCAACAAGTTGTAAAATCCTGGTACATCTATTACCTGGAAATCGACCTCAAACTAGGTTGGTCCCATCTGCAAGCATAGAATAATCTCACCAATGGTGGACCTCTAAGAACTATCGAAAACTTTCACATTGATTACTCCATCTTTTATCTCGTGCAGCCCTTTACCCAGCTTCTTGAGTGTTACCAGCAGACAAATGTTAAGACTGTAACCTCCATCGATTAGGATTCTGGTGATGAAATAATCTTCGCATTGTACAGTGATGTGCAATGCCTTGTTGTGCCCCAACCTTTCAGGTGGCAGCTCGTCCTCATGAAAGGTGATCTTATGTCTTTCCAGCACTTGTCCTACCATGTTAGCCATTTCCCCGCCAGTGATGTTACTTGGTACGTATGCCTCACTTAGCACCTTCAACAAAGCATGTGTGCCTCAGAATTTTGCAGCAAAGAGACACTACTGGAAAAATGATCTACGGTAATGCATGGAAAACCGTTCCAATAGACAATAAAATTGTTGTCATAGAGATATTGGAACGGTTTAGAGACCGTCACATCCGCCCGCGTGCTAATAGAGTTATAGGAACGGTTTGTGTCGTCGTTGCTATAAAGCGGTCTAACACCGTTGGAACAATTATTCCTTCCAATAGGAACGGTTTAACACCGTTACTATAGTGCATATGCAATGGTTTATAATTGTTACCATATTATTTAATGCAACACTTATGTAAGCTATTGTTATGGTTATGTATGCATATAACAATGGTTTCTTTTAGCTATTGAACGGTTTTATGTTGTATTGCTATGGTTTATAATAAACTACGACAATAAAGGAAAAGCTATTGCATCAGTTTTAACTACCTATTGGAACGGTTTATAGTGCATTTTGGAACAGTTCATAAGGCTTTTTGGAACGGTTTAGAGGACCTATTGCAACAGTTTACGTTATTATTGGAACGCCATTTGTGTCCTATTGCAACAGTTCTGGTAGCTATTAGAACACTTCAATTGAAGCAAAAATATAGCCCATATTGTAAATAAATATTTATATATAAAATAAAATAAAATAAATCACAAAATGAAACTATTAATAATCTATGTTGTCCAAAAAGCTAGTAATATCCATAAATCAAAATATTACCCCAAGTGCATAAGTTTAATATAAATTTCAAGAGAGTAAGTTTCAAATTTTTGATAAACAAAAGATTCCTAGAATATTCATCTATAACAATTCAAAATTCATCTTAAGTAAGGTGCATTCATCTTCCATTTCTTGATCTACTCCACCTACAAAAAAGGATAAATAAAGTCATTACCCTTCAAGAGAATCCGGTCTAAGAACAAAGTACCAGGTAAAAAGAAAAGGACATGACATTCATCAAAATAAATCAGTAGCTAAAATGAGCCAGAACATGTTAAAGCATTAAATGGCTTTTATTTTAGCTACTTTACATGCTTGCCTTCTGCAACATTACATCAATGACCAACAGATTCTAGTCCGATCATACTTTCAGCATTATATTTCTTACTACAGGTCCAAGAGTGTCACAACAGATAACATAGGATGTAACACGATGAACATAGCAGTAAGATTCAACAAGTTATAAGACTTGGATTATCTTGAAAGATAAACTAAAAAGATGACTTTCAGAAATCTTAAAGGTAGATTCCTTCCCCTCAGCAAGGACAAAAAGGAGGACTTCAATATTAATAGAACTAATGCACTAACATTCAAGGACTTCAAAGAACTATTGCACTAACATTTAACAATGTTGAGTTTCCATCAACAGTTTCCCAAAAGATTATATTGTCATGCAAACTATAATCTAACATTCAACAAAGTTGAGTTGCAATAGATGGTTCTATTACCAAAAAAAAAATCTTATATTCACACAAACTGAAGTGAACATTAAAATGGGACTGACATAGTGGAGCAAACAAAATTTCCATGTCATCTTATCTTCACAAGGAGAAAGGGTAAAAGTTGTTGACAGATTGCAAATGCTGAAGAGAAAATAAGTTGATGTGTCCTTGTTTATCTCAATTGCTTAAATATCCATACTTTATTCTTCAGCATATCCACATTCCAAGGCCCGCGAATATGAAACAAGTCATTTTGATTTACACCACTAATCCTAACTTTCAACAAAATTGCAAGAAAACCCATAAAATAAAGAAAATAAAATTAACCATAAAGCATAAGAACAACAAACATATTCCTAAGCCCTTTCTCCTTGAATCCTCCTTGCGATATGAATATAAAGAAAGCTAAATTAAAGCTTTTTGTCATAGATACAAAAACAATCTTAGTTCATGCAACAGAAAATACAACATCAATAGACCCAAACTCTTTTCACAATTCTTTTCATGCAACAGAAAATACATAAAATACCAAATAGCTCATGCAACAAAAACTACAACATCAATTTGCAGAGAAATTTAGTCCAGAGAAAGAAATTCATCATATCGACAAAAAAAAATAGATTCACACTAGTCACACTCTAACGAAAATAATACCCCAATAATTTGGGTTCAATTCATCATTATAAAGTAAAAAATCAAATATACTACTCACACCCTAAAGATTAAAGAGAAAAGGAGCGATTAAAGAAAAATTACCCAAATTGGAAAAAAACTTACACTTGAAATAGGTTTCTAACAGAGCACCTTCTGGATCGAAATTTCTTGCGGTTCAAGTCGATTTCACGTACCTGTATTTGCTGCCTTAATACTTTTTAACTTTAGCAATTTCTCACTGCTGTAGCGAATCCGGCAGTGGATTCGCCATTGAAACAAGAAAGAGGAACTAAGAGAAAAAAGAAAAGTAATTAAAAGATAAAAGATTTAGATTTTTATTTAACAGATAATCTATAATGCTATGTTTACAGAATATATATATGAACTTAATAGGGGAAATAGATAATAAAGTGGGGCTAAACTGTAGTGGTAAAACTAAACAGGGGCAACCTATAAATAATAAAACTTGACCTATAATCTCCTTTCGTTACATCCCATCTCCCTAATAACAACCTTGTCCTAAGGTTGGTAATGGATGAATTCAGCAATAGTCAACTCCAGCAAATAAGCACTGATCTTTTCTTAACCAAAGTTAAACGATGTTGTATTTGGAATTATAAGATGGACAGTATATGTCTGCACTCCTTCAAGCATATGAAATATCACTCTCCAGTGAGCATTCTTGAGTTTGTCCATCCAAAACTCATGCTTAACAAAGTTGTACTACAGGTAAAAAACAACATGAGCAGGGATGAATTTATTTGCTAACCTAGTATCCACAAAATGTCTGTGAGCAATTGCGTGATCCATAATCATAGAAAGATAAAAGCTTTTGAGAGATCTCTCCACTTCTTGGCTTAAAGCAGAGCTCTTCATATTTTCCAATCTTCTATGAAAGAGTGTTTGTCTCCTTCTTGCAATATATTCTGTCTCACTGTTTGAATAAAAGGGTCAAATAATCATACTGCTAAAAGTAGTTTTCCAGCACAATCTAGACCATATATACCTAAAACTCTTTTATGTGGAAATGCAAGAGATAATTCTTTGTCTGCAACTCTATTGGGGTTCCCATGCTTCCATGAACACTTGAGGTCATTGTAGTTGACAAAATAGCTGAACTGGAACTTATTTAGTAATCGGTCAACCCTCTTATTCCTCCAATAAACATCATTATCTTCAAATTGAACATTAAATACCCTGCTTAACTCTACCCATGCATTATTCAGCACACTGACTGATCCAGCAAAGCTATGGCCACCAGGATCAAATGAAATTTCAAGTGTGAAATGCTCTTTTGTGCTTGAAGGTCTTTAGCCACATGAAAATAATGAACTAGTGGAGCATTTAGCTGAAAGGATCCTTCCTTGATTAAGTCATGCACCCACAAACATCGTGGTTGGAAGGGAACAAAGGATATTCCAACAACCTCATCATCAATGTAAATAGAAAGATCACCAAACTTCCGTGAAGCAGTAGCAGCTTCATCTAATTCAGATGGAAGAAAACTACGCATAGAAAGTATGGCGACATTTAAGATGCACAATTTCATTACATCAATTAACTGATTAAAATCTGGAGGACTCATGAGATTAATCTTAAGATAAAGAGGATGATAGCAAGTTACTTTGAGGGGACCATTTTCCTTTGCAAGTGCATTTCTCGCCTCTCTAATCGAGAACACATCTTTGTGAATTATTTTTCTTTGTACAAGGAGCCCGATTGGCCTAGGTAGTGCCACCTTTGCCAGAGAAAACTTCACTAAATGGTTTCCTAGAGTATATGCCCTCAAATAATGACTTAAATTACCCAAAATAATCAATAGTAAGATAACCCTAAGCTGCTGATGATAAAGAGTAGCAGTATTGTCCAGAGTTCCTTTCACAGTATTAAATTCACGTATGGCCACATAGTCTGCAAGCTCTTGGCACCCACAATATGTGATTATCCGAAGGGCATTCTCATCTTGAATAAGTCCTCCCACGAGTGTAACAATTTCATACCAATCTTAGAATCTCTTTCCTTCACAAGACCATAGTGGGCTCCTTTCTCATCAATAAGAGTTTCTTCAACATAAGCATCCCCATGCTCAAGTATTGTTGCAAACTTACCAAAATCTATATCGGCTATCACAAAGTCAACACTGCCAATATTCTCACCTGCTACCCCTGATATAGATGGTTCAGGTTCCAGAGATGAACCATTCTCTTTCAAGTAATAAGCTAATAGAATCAGGCTTGTGATTGCTTTGTCAGTTGTAACTGACGATAAAGCACTAGCAAAATTCACCAAAAAATGCCACAATGCTGAGATTTGGCAGGTCACCATTCCTGCCACATATTATAACTGCTTCAAATGACTCCATTCTATATTCCAATACAACAATAATGTTGTATATTGCATCATGCCATCAAGAAATATTTGTAGCTGCCAATCTTGAACATTAATTTTGACCAATTTCTTAAAATGTTTCAAAACAGCCTTGTTATGACTTTTGACATGTATATTAATTAATGGATTGTACACAACCAATTTTAGAGGGAAATCACCAACCTTCATTATTTGGAAAACCATAGAGGTTTGTTTAAATTCATTTACCCTGGTTCTTCTTTAGCAAACGGTTCCCACTATATTTACTGCAACTATCAGGGACTTATTCACTCCAATTTCCACCATAGCTATCCCTTCCTCTTGAGACCTCTGGTGACCTAGCCCAGCTATACCCTATTGAGGACACTTACCAAATAACTCTAATGAATCAGATTTGACATACTCAAGGACACAAATATTTCCGAAAAGCATATCACAACCTAATCTAAACATGAAGATTTTCTGGTGTGTTGGATCTATTTGGTAGGACTGAGTGATTAGTGTAATTATGTTGCAGAGTGAACCATTGCTCCATTCTTGTCGACTGGTCGAACGTTGCAGCGGAAGTAAAGCCGAAGACCGGTGACTCTGATACCAATTGTAGCGAATTCGGCAGCGGATTTGCCATTGAAACAAGAAAGAGGAACTAAGAGAAAAAAGAAAAGTAATTAAAAGATAAAAGATGAAGAGGATCCGGGACGGTTTTAACACAATCGTAACGGTTTGATAGCTGAAGTGTGCCGATATCACCAAAAATCTATTGCAACGGTTGTAACCATTACCAAATAGGTTGTATGGCAACGGTTTTTGAACCGTTGCAAAAATTAGTGTTGCGATAGGCCCATTTTCTAGTAGTGAGAGAATGGAGATTTGTGTTGGCGTCTTGTTTAACTGGTCGATGACCGAATATTCCTTGGCCTATATCTTCCTCCAAAGGTCATCGGGACCTATCTCAATGAGGGGTGGCCGATTGGAGGCATGTTTGCTTGATTCAGCTAGATGCTCAGGGGTATAGACTCTACCAGTTCTCGTTATACCCTGTGTTGCGATAGTTTCTTCAATTCTGACCTTGCCCTTCCTTCTCGCCTCAGTTGTGTAGTCCCATGGTACATCATTTGTATAGAATGGTGTCATGGTTGACATTGCCATTGGGATCGGCGCGACTATCCTCACTTCAAACGGAACATGTGCCTTGGATGGCAAGACTACAACCTCAAATGGTGCGGGTGCATCTGCTGGCAACACGAATGCAACCTCAATTGGTGTTGGTATCTTTGCGGATGATGTTGCTTCAAACTCAAGTGGTACAAACATGTTCACCTTAGCGTCCTCAGAAGGTTAAATCTGGACTAGGTTTGGATTGAGAGTTATTGTTGGTTTCTTTGGGTCATCACCTTCTGCGATCAACCCAATTGATCCCTCGGGATCCCAGTCACCTTCTATTTTAATCATATAGATACCTCCACCTTTATGGTCTGGCAGAGAGTTGTTTCGGATGTTTGGAGTGGGTTTTTTTGCCACAATGATCTTGTTATCAATCAAAGACTGTATCTTGTCTTTCAAGGAATGACACTAATCAATGATGTGCCCATTCATGCCGGAGTGGTATGCACAGGATTTGTTTAGGTTAACCGACTGAGAAGGATTCTCAGGGGCTGCAGCAGGGATGGGGTGACATAACCAGCAACTTTGAGTCTCTTATACAGCTGATCAATGGGTTCATCGATGGCTGTATATTGTTTTGGAGGTCTGCAATCAAAATTAGGTCGGGGTCTAGGTAAATTTTGGCGTATATGGGGTGATTGATAATGGGATGGTTGAGGATTATAGGTTTGGTAGACATGAGTGGGTTGGGAGTATCTGGGTGAAGTAGGTTGATATGTAGGAGGTGGAGATAACTGATAAGTGGGTGGCGGAGCTTGGTATGAAGGTGAGGGTGCTTGGTAATTTGGGGTTGGCTGGTATGTAAGTGGAGGTGTTGGATAAGTTTGGTATTTGAGGTGAGACTTGGTCCTTTGTGCAACCATCATGGCCCCTACATCCCTTTTCTTGGACACACCACCAGACTGTAGAGCCTTATTTGTAGCTTGTAAGGCCTCAAAGTTTGTAACCATACCGATTTTGATACCTTCTTCAATTCTCTCACCTAATTTGATAATGTCGGAGAACTTGTGATTCTAATCATCATCAGCTGCTCAGAGTACTGTGGGTCCTGAGCTCGGACAAAGAACTTGTTCATTTCCTCTTCTTCTAAGGCAGGTCTGAACTTAGCAGCTTTGGACCTCCAGCGAGTAGCATACTCACAAAACGTCTCCATGGGCTTCTTCTTCAAATTCTAGATATATAACACATCTAGTAAGTTCTCTGTATTAAACCTGAATCTATCCATAAAGTCAGATGTCATACCTACCCAGCTTGACCACTTTTTGGGATCTTGGCTGATGTACCAAGATAATGCATCTCCCTTTAAACTCCTCATGAACATCTTCATGCGGATACTTTCATCCTTCCCTACTTTAACCAGCTTGTCGCGATATGTCCTCAGATGGACCCTTGGATCACCTGTACCATCAAACATTTCGAACTTAGGAGGTTTGTACCCGTCAGGCAGTTCGACATCAGCCTATATGCAAAGATCCTCATAGTTCATCCCCTCGATTCCTTTGCTTCCTTCAATGCCTTAAATCCAGCTGGTCAGTTTCTTAAGTTCCTCAGTCAGGTTCCTAATAAGTAGATCCTTTTCATCAGACTCAAGCATGCTTGAGATAGGTTGGATGGAGTGTGCCATGGTCTCTACGTAGAGAGGAGTGTTATGGTGGACTGGTGTTTGGGTGGGGAAATGGTCGTTAGTGGAGTTTTGAGGTTTTGGGATGAGTAATGGAGTTTTTTTTGGGGTATGACAAGTGTTACATTGGTTCTTTGGTGGAGCAACGTGATGGTGATAAACGGGATAATTCTGTTGTTTTAGGATATTTTGAGGAGGTGTAGGATTTTGAGTGTTGGGGAAGTTGAAATCTGGGGTGCTGAGGGAAAATGACAGGCTTGCCAGATTCCGAACCTGATCGAGCTCTTCCTGAAATTTGAACAACTTCTGCTCGAGTTGTTACACATTCTCGTTAGGAACCCGAATACCATGGCCATCAGTGGCCTCAACCCGATCAGTTGGGTTCTCCTTCCTGATGTTGTTCAAATCTTCCATCTTGCCTTTGTTCTTGCTTTTGACAGGATTAAGATGAGGAGTGGGTGGAGAGCCCCTGAATCTTGTGAAATAAGATGATGATGCTAGAGTGCACGAACTAACCTTTGGGGAAGGGAATAATAAAAAACAAAAATAAAAACAAAAGGTAATCGAGTCAGTGAGGATTATAAAAAGTATTGTAATATTTAAACACATAGTGCGGGAACATAAAACATGTCCTAATTTGGGAACCTCTTTGTGCCCAAGGTAGGCCTAGCGACAAAATGGTTTGGAGAACTTAGAATGCTAAATGCCTCATTTTATTGATAAAAAATAGACGAATCCCAAAACAACACTAAATAAGCAAGAAATAAAAGTCACTAATGGCCATTGGCCTTATTATATTCATAAAGTGAAAAAGATAAACTCCTATCTACTTGGTCTCAGAAGGACCTTCCCCAGATTCGGCATCATTGGCTCCGTCGAACAGCTTCCCCAACTCGCGAAGTCCTAGCAACAGGTATGCTCTGGCTAGATGTCCGTCTTCGGTCCCTTCAGCCTCTTGGTAATCTTCAACCCTTTTGAGAAACTTTCTCTCCAGTTCTACTAGGCCTTGCTCCAAGTATCCTAGCCTTTTGCTGGCACTGATAGCCATGTCTTTCCATTCCCCAATCAGCTTCTGGTTGGACTCTTGTATCTCGCGGTGTTCGCTCTCGTACTCACGGATTCTTTTCCGCAGGTGGTTGTACTTGACTTGCACCTCGGTCTTTTCATCTATAATTATGTGACCTCGAACGAACGCTAGTTTGCCCAAACTATCATGATTGTCTTCCAACCATCCCGAATAGAAAGGAGTACAACTGGCATGATATCTGTCTGGCTAGATGGTGTCTTTTCCCATTACGATCTTGCAATGTCACATGTGTTGGGATTGGTACTTATAGGGACTATCATCATTTTGGAAATCAGCTCTTAAATGGCTTATCTTGTCGACCCTGGGTATAACTTGCTTCCTACCAGCTTGTCTCATAACTCGAAGAGGGACATAAGGGTATGTTCCTCTTAGACCAATTAGTATTACGAAAGGTGCATCTCTGGATCGGGCGATGAACTCCTCTGTTTGAAACCACTCAAACATCCATTGAACCTATTCTTCGGTCAGATTATCAAATAGCTCCACCCATCCTTTGGCATTCTCAGGTTGAGCGAACATGTCGGGGATGTAATTCATTCCTTTTGGATGGTGGAAAGCGATGTGATCACCCCAGTCCCTTTTCTGAATTTCTTGTCGGTGTTCGTCCTTTTGGAGATGTTCCATAATCCAGAGTTGAAGTAGTAAATTGCATCCTTCGAAGTGTTTTGCTCCTCGTTGACACTTATCTAAGGCTCGGTATATGTCTGCAATGATCATGGGCACAATGCTGAATGTCTACCCACCAATCTCCTCCATTAGGGTCTTGGTTACCATAGCCAGCCTAGTATGGATCCTTCCCTTCTTCATTGGAAACACGATCAAACCCAGGAAGCAAAACATGAAGACGAACACCCTACAGTGAATGTGTCTCAAGGACGTCATGGCAAACTCGTCAAGGTAGGTACAGTAAGATTTGCTATGACCGTACCTTTCATACAGGTACCCAAAAGGGATGTATGATTCCTTCAGGCATGTTAATTCTGCATTCTTATTCAAACCCATCATTTTAAGGAAACCCCTGCCTTTGCGGTTCTCATGCATTAGCAAGACCGGAGTTTCCCACACTAGACCGGCCAGTCCTCCTATCTCCTCTAGCAAAGGTGTCATTTCAATGTCCCCAAAGTGGAACACGGACCTTTCACAATCCCAAAAAAATGTGGCAGCTTCTATGATCATGTTGTTAGGTTGGATTTCCAGGAGGGATGGTAGATTTCCCAGATTTTTTCTGATGAGAGTTTGGTTACTAGAGTGTAAATCTCTCCACCAGCTTAGTAATCTTGGGTGGATATTGGTGACCATGCCGAATCTGAGACTTCGTGCCTCATATTTTTGCAAGGCAAACAAGGTTAGGCCCTTACCCCCACAAGACTCGACTATTTAATATCAATAATTAGCATGAAGCATTTAGTTCTCCAAGTAAATGCATAGAACGTGATGATGTCCCGGAGTTTCCTACACTAGACCGGCCAGTCCTCCTATCTCCTCTAGCAAAGGTGTTATTTCAATATCTCCAAAGCGGAACACGGCCCTTTCACAATCCCAAAAAAATATGGCAGCTTTTATGATCATGTTGTTAGGTTGGATTTCCAGGAGGGACGGTAGATTTCCCAGATATTTTCTGATAAGAGTTTGGTTACTAGAGTGTAAATCTCTCCACCAGCTTAGTAATCTTGGGTGGTTGTTGGTGACCATGCTGAATCTGGGGATTTCGTGCCTCATATTTCTGCAAGGCAAACAAGGTTAGGCCCTTACCCCCACTAGACTCGACTATTTAATATCAATAATTAGCATGAAGCATTTAGTTGTCGAAGTAAATGCACAGAACGTGATGATGTCCATTTGGGTTTAGGGAAATCCAATGGACTTTTGGACAAGGCTATCTTAAAGGATCATTACGTGGACAACATAACTGATCTGACTAGGTTTGACCATGATGCATGCACAATTTTAAACAGAGTAAGGCTTCTATGGGTTTTAGACTGGTACCCTTGAGCAGACAACTCAAGGAGGAAGGCACGGAACTGTCGACTGCACCGTTGATCGACTAGTTTTACCGCAAATATGCCTTTCCGAATTTAGGGGGTAATGATATAGGAAGGGCGCAACCACTCATCAATCACTGCTATAGTATTTGTTTGGCACGAGTGGAGTATGATGTTAAGCATGATTAAGCAATAATTGAAAGCATGTTGACATGTATTTGCACGTTAAAAAGCGATAAATACAGCAGTTTTATAATTTAAAGCAACATTAAAGGAAGAAAACAAGAAAGATATGTCTGTTTTGCTTTTGAAGAAGAAATTGAATGCTTAAAGAAATTAAACAAGTTATTGCACATAGGGAGGGGTACAAATTCACAAAAGCGGTATGAAGTGGTAAAAGCCTAAATATTCCCAGCAGAATCGCCATGCTGTCACGCCCCCTTTTTCCCCTTCCGCGGAAATAGGGTTCATGTCATTTTTGGGACAACTCATTCCTTTTGGGAACGGGATTTACGTTTTTGAAGAGTTGTCACCTAACGATTTTTAAGGTGCATTAGGGCACCTCCAAGGTTTATCTACAACTACATTTGATAACCAGAGATAGGGTAAGGGCTTGAAATTATCCTAAGGGGAAGGTGTTAGGCACCCCTCAGGATCCACTAGTGTGGTTCCCGTCCAGACAGTTTTTTTGTGAATTTGTGCAATTAGAAAGTAGGGCTCAAATAATAGGGGATTTAAGTACACAAGCGACTAATGAAAGCAAGCTTTTGAAAAGAGTTACAATCTAAGCATGCTTATAAATGTAAAGGGGTGTCCTAGGTTTATTTGTAATATGGATCACATCAATGCAATACCTGGTATGGCACTCCTCAAAAGAGGTGATACACGTCGTATTAGCGCACCGGTCATCATATCCATATCTATCCTTTCCTACCCCGTAAAGGTAATTAAGCGAAGAGTGGTCTCGACTCTTATTGCATGTTGTTACCCGTCCCTACCTATCAGTCCCGGAGGAATTTAGGACTCATATCCTATAAGGAGGTTCTAAGAAGACCCTCAGGTTTAAAGGAAAAATACTAAGGCGACATACAAAACAAGTAGCACTGCATTTAAAGGGGGAAGACACAAAAAACAAGCAAAAGGCTCAGTTATACCTCCACAAATAATGCACATAGACAGCATGACTTATACACAGTTAAGGTCTGAATTTAAAATCCTAAAGCAGGGTGTTTAAGTGGTATCA
Source organism: Nicotiana sylvestris (assembly GCF_000393655.2). NCBI lineage: Eukaryota > Viridiplantae > Streptophyta > Magnoliopsida > Solanales > Solanaceae > Nicotiana > Nicotiana sylvestris. Next base: position 86,086,815 of record NC_091065.1, on the reverse strand, counting down.
TCAGAACCAGATTTATTACACGACTCAGAAAAGAAGCCCGAATCAGGTTTGCATACTGATTTTAACAGTTGATAATTAAATAAAGGCAATTCCCATTTTACTTAAGTTATTACCTAAGGCTTGCCTAGGTGCAAAGCGAGATGCAGTAGTTGTTCCAAGTCATTAAGGCAGTTTGGAGATTATTTTTATTACATAAAACATGATGTTCTAGTTGTAGAGGTTGTTGTCAATTTTATTCAAAAAACATCACAATGTGAAAATCATTACTTACTGCCTTTTCATGAATCAGTAACTAGCTAGGCTTTTTAAACATAATGCAAACAAGATCCTAGAACATGGTATCTAATATGAACAATTCCTAGGAGCAGGATTTCTAAATGCATATGGCAGGAATACAGAATTTCCTAAGAGCAGGCTTTCTAAGTACATATGGTAGGAATGTAGAATTTTCTAAGAGCAGGATTCCTAAGTGCATATGGCAGGAATGAAATAAAGTGCTAATTGCATATGGCAAGAATGCAATAAAGTGCTAATCATTAGCACACTTTAAACATGATGTTGTAAAGGTGCACATGCTGAAACAATAAACATGAGACCTAAGAGCATGATTTCTGATGCATGCATGAATCCTAAACATGGTTTCTATTGCACAATTAGGAATATAAACCTAATAACATTCTGTCTAACATTTACCAACTATAGCATGCATATTTCCCCATCCCTTTTCACTAGACACCCCAATACTTCTTTACAAATTATTACAGACCATGATAGAATTACATAAAAAATGAAAAGTAAGAAGTTACAACTATAAGAAGCCTGATTATGACTTCCTCTCTGAGTTATGTAATAAACCGCCTCAAATGCCAATATGTTCCAATGCCTTTCTCATATTTGGGTATGTCAGAGTTACCTAAGGACCTCAAGGGATCCCGGGCAGTGCTCACACCCATATTACATAACCAAGAGTAAGTGCAGTGTGGAAGGGCCAGATCTTATGTATCCAGGTTTAGAGGGAGCTCAAGGGTCCCAAATCAAGCCTCACACAAAAGGGGTAGAACCTAATGATCTAAGAGTGCATGTGAGAGTTCTTGAAATAGTTTTGGAAACAACATGTTTGAAATAAGTTTGCAGAACAGCAGAAGAGCTGCTTAGTGAAAACAATTTTTTGAAAGGGAATGGGATAGGAGCAACAACACACATATAGAACCAGTTCAGAGAGTAGTACAGCTTCAGCAATTACAAGCAGGGGAGTAGGGGTTGGGGACATAGAGGACCCAAATCAGAAACACATAATTACTCATGAATCAAGTACATTAGGAGACATGTTGGTTGAGGGACATAAACAGGAACAAGTAAACATGATGATTACATTTGAACAAAAGCAGGGCAGAATTTTAAGCATGTTGAGTAAAGTAGTGAACAAGAAATATAATTTAACAGCATGAGCCATTAAGTTAGTGCAAGCGACAGGGGTTGACAAACAAGGGAACACATAGAGATGAGTTTCAATATTTAAACTAGGGACGTACTAGTTGAAGAAGCAAAGTGCAGAAAAAGTAAAGTAACCAGAGTTCCACAGTCTAGCCCTCGCTTTCAGCCGGCTAGATAAAGCAGTAGCACAAGTGGTAGTAGAGAAAGAGAGAGTTTGAGTGTGTAAGTATATGTTCTGAACTAAATTGTTCGTGTGTTTAGAGAAGAAAGGGTAGGGCATTTATAGCTTTGAAAACCAGTAGAAAATAAGGTAACAAGTAAAGGTTTAACACAAATATGGAAATAATCACAATCAGAATCCTATTAATACAAGTACTTCGCTTTAATAAAGGAATTACTGCTCAAATGGATACTAACTAGAATAATTAAGGAACGAAAATCAATTTGAGAAAGATTGATTTTATACTATATAAGGGATAGTAAAAATATAGAGTATATAATTGAGTCTAGGTACAGAATACACTTAATTTGGGAAAGGATTCAGCAGGGGTGAAACATCACAGCAAATAAAGGAAAAGAATCGATTAACTTAAACAAACGAGTAAAATTAGGGTTTATAAGAAAACCTTGCAATCAAACCGTAACTTAAGGAAATCAAGATCAATCAAGAAGGGGTCATGATTCTGCACTTCGATATATAAATCGAAAAGAATGAACAAGCGTATCAGACATGCAGGGTCAAACATATTGACAAAAAGTAGCAAACTAGATGAACATAAACATACGGAAGCGGCATGAATAGGTTAAAGACTAGTCGAAGCATGGTAATCAACAAAGTCAAGTAGTCATGGCTCACACATAGAACCAAAATGAAGAAACCAGTCTAACACATAGTAACAAGTAAAGGAGATCTTTTAAAAAACTCTCAATAATAAGTGAGGAAAACCTTTAAGACATTAGGGTTTTAACAAAGTCGAGTTAAAAAATGGTAAGAACTCAGAATCAGTCAACAAAAAAAGGATCTAAATACAAAGAACTCAATCGAAATAAGTATACATACAAAACAAACAAAGACAGTTTCAGAGCCCCAAAAATATGTAGGGTTTTCAACACGATGAACTAGGTAGAATAAAAACATAAACAAACAATTTAAACATAGTAAAATCATAAGACAACACTGAAAATTGGAGAACAAGTCTTTAAAAAGAGTTTAAGAAAGCCCTATTTGTTGAAAACGAAGAGTCATTTTGAAAGAAATCGGAAAAACTTTTGAGAAAACACCAAGAGGTTCATAACATGCACAGATCTAGGATATATCTGAAAGAAAATCGGAAAGCTTTTAAATCTGGGGTTTCAGAGAACTCAGAAAAGGTAAGAAAACTTCGAAAAGTTACCTATCTAGCTAGAAAAGCCATGGATCTGACTCGAACGACCATGGATGGCCGGAAAAAGACCATGGATAGAAGTTGAGCAAGGTTTGGACTAGATCTCTTTGAGATCTTTCCATGAAATCACAAAAACAGGCAACCAAGAGACATAGGAGACCGGTACACACCTCAAACAGCCATGGGAGTCCATGGATTAGTTGAGGATCGAAAGGGATTAGGGTTAGTTTGGGTGGCGGTGGCTAGGGTTTGAATGAGGTTACAGAGAGAATTGGAGAGGAAGGGGATTCAAGGGCGGTGGGTTGGTGGGAAATGAATTAGGTTTGGGGGTTGTTTGAGTTTAATTATGGCAGGTGGAATGGGGAGCGTTGATATGAATAATCGACGGTCCAGATTGAATGGGTAGGTAGGGATCCGGCTTGGGCTTGGGTTAAAATTAGGTGTGGGTTGGTTAAAATTGGAATTGGGCCCGGGGAATTGGCTGTTTGATTTGGGCTAGATTTGAAAGCCAAATTTGGCTACAAGTTAAATAGCCAATTTTTCCCTTTTAATTTATAAAAATAGTAAATAGTTTCTGAAATGATTTATAATACATAATTAATAATTTAAAAATACAGGACCCAATTTATGAATATAAAACCTAATTAAACCTTAAAAGGGCCAATATTGCAATTATGTGCAATTTAGCTTTTAAATACTAAACGAAATTGTAAAAATTACTTTAGCCATATTTTGGCATAAATATAGAAATACAATAGAAGAATTATCAAAACAATAATTTTGAAAATAATTATTGGGGATTTTATGGATAAAAAGGGAGAAAATAAATCAATTTAAACCTTTAAAAATTATGGAAAAATAATAAAACACTTGGATATGCTTATATATGCATAATATATATGCTATTTTGAAGTTATTTTGCATATTGAAAATATATAAGGAGCCGGTGCAATGTGTACCGAAGAAGGGTGGCATGACCGTGGTTGCAAATTCACAAAATTAGTTGATTCCTACCAGAACCATCACCGGTTGGAGGGTATGCATGGACTACCACAAGCTAAATAAAGTGACCCGCAATGATCACTTCCATTTCCTTTTCTTGATCAAAGGTGTCACGACCCAAACTGGAGGGCCATGACTAACACCCGACCATAATTGCCGAGCACCAACATACATTTCATCTAACCTTCATTATTATCTTTTAGGGCTGACGAGATCAATATAAATGGTAGACCTGGATCATGGACAACCAGCAATAAAATATGACGGCATGAACATACATAGCAGGGGATGACCAGACAATCAAGAAACTACATATAAGGTATGAGCTACCACGCTACCATGAAAGACTATATAACAAAAACCAGCCGACAAGGCATACCAAACTATACATGAGTCGACACTTGTCTATGAGCCTCTAAATGAACATAAGTGCTGCAACATAGCCGGAACAGGGCCCCGACATACCCATAATATCTATAACAAAAATACATACCAAGACCAAGGCAAGTCTGGAGAAGGGATCTCGCCAATCACCGCTGAACTGGACAGCCTACTGTGGTGGGGGAGCTGCACCTGCCTGTCTATCAGGACCTGCAGCACGACATGCAGCGTCCACAAATAAAAGGACGTCAGTACGAATAAAGTACTGAGTATGTAAGGCAGGGAACCATAAATACGATCAGTAATGTAAGCAAGGATAGAGAATATACAACCTGTAACATCTTAGTACCTCTGAGGGCTACTGACATGAAATGCATGATACATATGTATAAATACATAAACCTTTAAAACATTCGCCTCTGTGGGCATCATCATCATCATATCGTACCCGGCCATAATATCATCATCATATCGTACCCGGCCATAATAGGCTCGGTAGAATCGTACCCGGCCACGTGGAGCTCGGTAAAACCCAACTGATCAGTGGTTGCACAATAGGTGTCGTACCCGGCCAACTATAGCGTGGCTCGGTAGAGTAAAATAGATACATATATATAATGCATGCTCGACTCATGGAATCACATTCTAAACCTTTCGGAGTGACGTAAGGTCGGTATCCTCTGTACACGTTATTAGGACTAACTCTTCACTATGAACCTTATAAGAATCAGGAAGTACCAACAACATTGATAACATAAGAATAAGAGAAGCAACATTAACATCAATCGTTCCATAAGAGGGAAAACAATGTAAGTACTGCTAGCTTCTAAGAGTAGAGTATCTTGGAAGCTCGTTCATTACATTATGTACAATCGGAGTCGTGCAAAAGAAGGAAAGGGATAGCCTCACATACCTTGTATATACTGCCCCAATCTCAAGCTATGCAATTGTCAAAACTCCTTAGTCTTTATACAGAAAGAACAACTCCAATTTGACCTTAAATTTCCATGAAATATCCCTCCAATGCTGCCACAACAACAAAAAAGCAAAACTAGCGATCAATTAGTGTTTTTCGGCACTAGAATCACTTTAGAAGGCTTGAAATCACCTAGGATTGATATTAAGAACATGAGGGAAGTATTTACAGAACATATACCCTTTAAAACAACCTCCCACACGAGCTGGAACGACACAAAAATGAGCAACAACAAGAAGAACAAGAGACTTACTAGCGCCACGGAATTCCCGACACTTGATTTGTGTTGTTTGCCCTTTTTGGGTCTTGAATCTTGAGAGAACCTTGAGAGGATGTTCCTAGAGTTCTAAAGTCTGAAAATAGTGAGAAGAAATGACTTAAAATGGGTTGGAGGCATCCTATATAGGTCCAAATATCTTAAACCACCTTAGTGGGCCCCATAGAGAGGTGCTTGGCGCGGTCTTGCGAAAATGCAAATATCTCTCTACTCCGAGATCGTATCGATGAACGGTTTAATGAGTTGGAAACTAGACTCATAGATATTTAATTTTCTTGGTAGATCACCCCATAATTCCTTGTAAATTAGTAGAAAAGATTAGAAACATTTGACATAATGTTTAAGTAAAATTATGAACCTAAGTTGAGACAACTTTTGTCGACTTTTCTTTCATAACTCGTTTGACTTCAAGACTTATGATACGGATATTATATGATTAAAATACCTTAATACATGACCTCTTGAGTGTATTAAGAACCACTAGATTTACCTGAAAATACGAGTTACAACATCTTTGATTCATTTAACTTCTAATACTTGTTAATCACCCATATACACTCTTGTATCACTTAAGACCAATAGGATTGACTTCTTATCATCTCAAAGATAATTACTTCTTGGATTTATGTTAACTAATATATGGCATGAACTAACACATGTGGATATGGGTTGTAACAAAATGTTAGACCGAGTTGTTGGGCGTGCCTTCTACTATTTCTTGGATGGGTATTCTGGATATAACCAAATATTGATTGCTTCAGAAGATCAGGAGAAGACCACATTCACTTGTCCATATGGCACCTTTGCCTTTTTCGGATGCCTTTTGGGTTGTGTAATGCACCGGCTACATTTTAGCGGTGTATGATGGCCATTTTCACTGATATGGTGGAAGATATTTTGGAGGTGCTCATGGAGGACTTCAGTATTGTGGGTGATTCATTTGAGGAGTGTTTGAAAAATCTTGATAGAGTTTTGGCCCGTTGTGAAGAAACTAATCTTGTTCTCAACTGGGAGAAATGTCACTTTATGATGGAAGAGGGCATAGTTCTTGGGCATAAATTTTCAAAGTATGGTATTGAGGTAGACAAAAAAAAATAGATGTGATTTCAAGGCTCCCTCCCCCTACCTCTGTCAAGTGAGTTAGATGTTTTCTTGGGCATGCGGGGTTCTACCGGAGATTCATTAAAGACTTTTCAAAGGTAGTGAATCCCCTATGCAAGTTATTGGAAAAAGATGCCAAGTTCGTGTTTGATGAAAAATGTATGCAAGCCTTTGAACTTCTCAAGCATAAGTTGACCTCCACTGCTATCATTACGCACCTAATTGGAGCTTTCCCTTTGAGCTCATGTGTGATGCAAGCGATATTGCGGTTGGGGCGGTTTTGGGTCAAGAGTGAACAAAATGTTTCATCCGGTGTACTATGCGAGCAAGACAATGAATGATGCTCAAGTGAACTACATAGTGACCGAGAAAGAGCTTTTGGCAATTGTGTTCTCAATGGAGAAATTTTAGCCATATCTCATGGGTGCCAAGGTCATAATTCATACCGATCATGCCGCACTCCGGTACTTGACGACAAAGAAGGATTCCAAAGCTAGACTGATACGATGGGTCTTGTTACTTCAAGAGTTTGATTTGGAGATTGTGGGCCGGAAGGTTAGTGAAAACCAAGTGGCAGACCACTTGTCCCGCTTGGAGGAGGAGGGGGGGCCTCATGATGGCCTAGAGATTAATGATTCATTTCCCGACGAGCAACTCCTTTAGGTGTCGGTGAATGGTATGCCATGGTTTGCGGACATTGCTAATTTCCTTGTGACTGGTATAATCCTTTGTGAGCTCTCTTCTAACCAAAGGAAGAAGCTCAAAAGTTTGGATTTCTATTGGGATGAGTCATACTTGTTCAAGATTTGCACGGATGATGTGATCCGAAGGTGTGTCCCGGAGGAGGAACAATTGAGTTTCCTAGAGGCTTGCCACTCCTCACCCTATGGTGGTCACCATGGTTGAGTGAGGACAACCTCGAAAGTTCTTAGTTGTGGGTTTTATTGGCCAACATTGTTCAAAGATGCGAGTAATTTTTTGAATATATGCGACGAATGCCAAAGAGCGGGTGGAATTTCGAAGAAAGATTAGATGCCTCTCAATATCATTCTTGAAGTGGATATCTTTGATGTATGGGGCATTGATTTCATGGGCCCATTTGTTAGCTCTTGTGGGAACACATACATTCTTGTGGTGGTTGACTATATTTCGAAGTGGGTTGAAGCCATGGCTTTACCTAACAATGAAGCCCGGAGTGTTGTTGCATTTCTCAAGAAGAGCATTTTCACAAGGTTTGGCACTCCTCGTGCAATTATAAGTGATGAGGGGTCTAATTTTTGTAATAGAGGTTTTGATTCCTTACTTGCAAAATATGGTGTCAATCACAAAGTTTCTACCCCCTATCATCCTCAAGCAAGTGGTCAAGTGGAAGTCTCCAACAGGAAATCAAGAGCATATTGTCAAAGACGGTCAATGCTAATATGACCGATTGGTCAAAGAAGTTGGATGACGCTCTATGGGCTTATATGACTGCTTACAAGACTCTGATTAGTATGTCTCCGTATCGGTTGGTGTTTGGGAAAGCTTGCCATCTACCGGTTGAGCTAGAGCACAAGGCCATGTGAGCTTTGAGGAAGCTAAATCTTGAATGGGATGTTGCAGCCAATCTTCGTGTGGAGCAGCTAAATGAACTTGATGAATTCTTATTGCAGGCCTACTCCAGTTCGTCCTTGTATAAGAACAACATAAAGTACCTTCATGATAAATATGCTCGTGGAAAGGAGTTCAAAGTGGGTGATTTGGGTCTCTTGTTCAATTCTCGGTTACATCTATTTCCGGGAAAGCTTAAGTCAAAATGGAGTGGACTCTTTGAAGTGGTGCTTGTGACTCCTTTTGGTGCCCTTGATTTGAAAAACAAAAATGGAGAGGTCTTCAGAGTTAACGGGCACCGGGTAAAGCACTATCTTGGCAAAATTGATGACAGCCATATGGTGGCACTTCTTCATCTCAAGTGAATTGATGGTAACATGCGTCGTGCCACGACGTTAAATCAGGCGCTTCTTGGGAGACAACCCATGTGTTTTTCTTCTTGTTTTCCTTTGATTTTCATTGTAGTATAGTGATCATAGGCTAAAAACGTGTGTCTTAATCGTTGTAACAACACTTTAATTATTGCATTTTACAAAGGTTTGAGCTTAAATAATAATGAATTGTACTAAATTCATGCTTTATGCCTTGATGGAAGCAATTCCGACTTAAGAATTAAATTTGGGATGAATTTGATTAATTTGGGGCTTTGAAGTCTGAGTAAGAGCTAAATAAATCAAGTCGGGATCGTGTTCGGGGGTCGCATAGCAAGCTCGAATAGAAAAACAAAAGGAAAAATGAAGCATCACAGAAAATTACAGTGATGCACCGCGGGGCGCACCGCGTGGGGCACCACGGCAGTGCATTTCCAGCAAAATATTGTTTTTCTCCATTAAAATATATTCTGCCTCTGAGCAATCCATGTACGCATCGCGCGGGGTGCTGCGGATGTGTAAAAATCATAGAACTATTCTATTGATCTTAAGAGGGTGTCAAAACTCATTCTTACACGATTAAAAAGAGAAAAATAGCCATTATTGACGAAGGATACCTGATTTTAGAGAGAAGAAGAAGAGGAGATTCATCTTCAAGTATCAAAAATCAAGAGGATCAACACTTTGGACCAAGGATTAAAAGTGTTTTTCTAAACTTTCTTCTAGTATCTATTTATTTGATATTTAAGAGTTATATTATTGATGTTTGTATGAATATGAGTGGCTATAAACCCAAATATTCCGGGGTCATGGGTGTTAGATGATTATGTTGTTTGAAGCTTAAATTGATGATCTTAAAATTATCGTTATGGATTGTTTATTAAAAAAAAGAAAAAAATTAAGAGATAAGAAAAAGAAAAGATAAAAAAAAAAGTGAAAAAAAAATAAAAGAATAAAAATATTGGTGTTGAGAGTGGGATGTTGTGTTGAGTAGTGCCACGACATTAAATTAGGCGCTTGTTGGGAGGCAACCCAATGACTAACATCATTAACTTTTAATTGTAGTTTAGAAATATTAGATTTTAGATGTTATAATGTTTTTAATCAGGTGCAAGCATGAATTTGGCATAAAATCAGTGTACAAAGATGTAGGGGTGTAAATTGTGAGCTAAAAATCGAAAAATAGGCTAATTCTGTGAAAAATTGGCCTACCGCATCGCGTGGGGCGTCGTGCCACACACCGCGCCAGGCAAAATTGCACAGACGAGGCAGAATACAAATTTTTTGGAGCAGCTGGATTTTTTGCACTACCGCACCGCGGGGGGCGACGCGGCAGCGAATTTTAATTAAAATAAAGATTTTTTTAAAAAAACCCTTAATAAACGAACCCCCTTTCCCTTTATTTCATTATTTCTTTTCCCAAACTCTCTGCCTCTCCAAGTCTCAACCCAAAAAGCCCCAAACAATTTCTCTCAACAAATCCATCCCCAAATCCTTCTTCTTCTTGCAAGGTAAGTATTCTCTTCTCTCTTTTCTTTCAATCTAGTAGTATTTTATGTTGTATTTCTTTCTTATTTTCAATTATATTTATATAAACTCTAGCAAGAATTGTGTTTTTAATTTTCTTTTACTTTCGTTTGTTAATATTGTTGAAAAAAGTATTAGAAACTTAGAATGTATATTATCTTTGTGATTATGGAGGATTTTAGGGTGTGTTGAGGTGATATGGGTTGAGTTCTTGTTGAAGATTGTTGAGGGGTACACTATTTCGAAAATACATGTAAGAAAGTGAAAATTTGTGCATTGAATATTATTGTGAAGATGTGGTGATGTTATATTGGTGAAGTGAGGTATATTTGTATTGTTGATATGGTGAATTTACCTCATTTCAAGTTGAAATTTAAAGAATGCAAGACATGCTTACAATGTGTTTGTTGAAATGTCTAAGTGACATGAATTTGAGTAATGTTGCAAATTGAGAAACAAATTATATATTGCATTATACTTATGAGCGAGCTTTGTTTCATCTATGGCAACTTCAGGAGTTGGTGGCACGGCAGGAACACATGATTGGAACCATTGTATTGCATGGGCTGGAATAGCCTTGATGCCATATTTGCACTCTGGTACCTCATCTACATCAGGATCGATGTGCTTCTCTTCCTCCTCAACTGGTGCCGGAGGGGGTGCCCTTCTACCTCTCCGTCGGTTAATAGATGCAACATCAGATAGGCCAATGTTTGATCTTTTACTTGGGCGCCGAGACATTATACCTACACAACATGATATATTAGCTAAAACACACAAAAATTATTTTAAAAGCAATTGGAATAAATACCCCACATTTATGTTATTATCATGTTGACACTTAGCATGTATAACAGGGATTCAGACTACCCTGTTCTTCAATTAGAATGATATAATGCTTATCGGCCTACCCAACATTACAGAGAATTACAACAATTATAAATAAAATAAAAATCCAAAAACTAGGCTGAAAATATTAAAAATAAACATAAAAAGAAATTAGTCTATTTTACAAAATCCAAAATTATTATACAAAATATACTACATAGGCATATTAGCATGAATCCTACATATAGCAAGCGAAAAATTATGTTTTAGCCTTATGTCATAGTTATTATCAATAATAACATCTCACAATGCAATTTGTTTCTCAATTTGCAACATTACTCAAATTCATGTCACTTAGACATTTTAACAAACACATTGTAAGCATGCCTTGCATTCTTTAAATTTCAACTTGAAATGAGGTAAATTCACCATATCAACAATACAAATATACCTCACTTCACAACTATAACATCACCACATCTTCACAATAATATTCAATGCACAAATTTTCACTTTCTTACATGTATTTTCGAAATAGTGTACCCCTCAACAATCTTCAATAAGAACTCAATCCATATTACCTCAACACACCCTAAAATCCTCCATAATCACAAAGATAATATACATTCTAAGTTTCTAATACTTTTTTCAACAATATTAACAAACGAAACTAAAAGAAAATTAAAAACACAATTCTTGCTAGAGTTTATACAAATATAATTGAAAATAAGAAAGAAATACAAAATAAAATACTACTAGATTGAAAGAAAAGAGAGAAGAGAATACTTACCTTGCAAGAAGAAGAAGGATTTGGGGATGGATTTGTTGAGAGAAATTGTTTGGGGCTTTTTGGGTTGAGACTTGGAGAGGCAGAGAGTTTGGGAGAGGAAATAATGAAATAAAGGGAAGGGGGCTTCGTTTATTAAGGGTTTTTAAAAAAAATCTTTTTTTTAATTAAAATTCACTGCCGCGTCGCCCCCCGTGGCGCGGTAGTGCAAAAAATCCAACTGCTCCAAAAATTTTATATTTTGCCTCGTCTGTGCAATTTTGCCTGGCGCGGTGTGTGGCACGACGCCCCACGCGATGCGGTAGGCCAATGTTTCACAGAGTTAGCCTATGTTTCGATTTTTTGCTCACAATTTACACCCCTACATCTTTGTCCACTGATTTTATGACAAATTCATGCTTGCACCTGATTAAAAACATTATAACATCTAAAATCTAATATTTCTAAACTATAATTAAACGTTAGTGATGTTAGTCATTGGGTTGCCTCCCAACAAGCGCCTAATTTTACGTCGTGGCACGACTCAACACTTCATCACACATCAACCAAATCTACCGAGGTCTTGTGACATTTAATATCACCACCCCAATAGTGTTTTACTCGCTGCTCATTCACCAAGAATGTACCACTTGAATATATGTCCCGCAATTCAACTGTTCTATGAGGAGTCACACTCACCACAACGAAAGGGCATGCCTAACGGGACTTAAGCTTTACAGGAAAAAGCTTTAGCCTTGAATTAAACAAGAGAACTTCTTGACCCGGCTCAAACTCACGATGTTGGATGTGCTTGTCATGCCACCTCTTGGTCTTTTCTTTATACAACTTGGCATTTTCATAAGCATGCAACCGAAACTCATCAAGTTCATTGAGTTGTAGTAGTCTTATTTCACCGGCTAAGTCCATATCCATATTTAGCTTTTTGATTGCCCAATAAGCTTTGTGTTCTAGCTCAATGGGCAAATGACATGCCTTCCCATAAACTAACATGTACGGACAAGTACCTATTAGAGTCTTATATGCAGTTCGGTAAGCCCACAATGCATCTTCTAACTTACCAGACCAATCTTTCCTACTTGCACGCACTGTTTTCTCCAAAATCTATTTTACCTCTCTGTTTGACACTTCAACTTGACCACTTATTTGAGGGTGATACGTAGTAGCAACCTTGTGTCTTACCCCATATTTTGCTAGAACATTTTTTAACAATTTGTTATAAAAGTGTGCTCCTCCATCACTTATCAACACCCTTGGAGTTCCAAAGCGTGTGAAAATGTGCTTCTTTACGAAACTTACTACTACCTTTGCATCATTAGTAGGAAGAGCAATGGCCTCAACCCACTTAGACACATAAGCAACTGCAACCAAAATGTATCTGTGACCATTAGAGTATGGAAATGATCTCATAAAATCAATTCCCCAGACATCAAAGAGCTCTACTGCCAAAATATTTTGCAAAGGCATCTCGTTCCTCTTCGTGATTGTACCTATTCTTTGATACCTGTCTCAAATTTTAACAAAAGCATGTGCATCTTTAAACAATTTTGGCCAGTAAAAACCTGATTGCAAAACCTTTTGTGCAGTTCTGTCTCCACCATGGTGACCTCCATAAAGAGAAGCATGACAGTCATGCAATATTGCATTCATCTTCCTCTCAGGGATACACCTTCTTACCATTTGATCTGCGCATTGCTTGTATAGAAAAGGCTCGTCCCATATGTAAAATCTCACGTCATGTAAAAATCTTCTTCTATGATCAGCTGTGAATTCTGGTGGAGTCAACCCACTTGCAATAAAATAAAATTCACATAATCAGCATACTACGGGGTTTCATCTGAAGTGATGGCTAGTAACTGTTCATCAGGAAATGTTTCTTTGATTGATTCTCCTTCACTGACATGGCCTCGATTTTCCAACCTGGACAAATGATCTACAACCTGATTCTCTGTCCCTTTTCGATCTTGAATCTCTAAATCAAATTCCTGCAAAAGAAGAACCTATCGGATTAACCTTGGCTTGGCATCTTTCTTTGCAAATAAATACCTGAAAGCTGAGTGATCTGTGTAAACTATGACTTTGGTTCCCACTAGATAGGACCTGAACTTATCAAATGCCCATACTACTGCAAGCAACTCTTTTTCAGTAACAGTATAATTCATTTGTGCTGGATTAAGAGTTCTACTCGCATAATGAATGGAGTAAAAGATTTTCTCCTTCCGCTGTCCCAAAACAGCTCCAATGGCTATGTCACTTGCGTCACACATCAACCTAAATGGAAGTTTCCAATATGGAGCAATGATAATTGGTGCAGTAACTAATCTTCTTTTCAGCTCAGCAAATGCTTTCAGACAAGCATCATCAAACTTGAAGGATGTATCTTTCTCAATAAGCCTACACAAAGGAGATAAAATTTTTGAAAAATCTTTAATGAATCGACGATAAAAACCTGCATGGCCCAAGAAACTGCGAATGTCTCTAACTGATGTCGGTGGAGGTAATTTTTCAATTGCTTCCACATTTGCTTTATCTACCTGCAATCCATTCTTGGACACTTTGTGTCCTAGGACGATACCTTCTCTTACCATGAAATGGCATTTTTTCCAATTCAGTACCAAATTTGTTTCTTCATACCTAGCAAGTACCTTGTCAAGATTCATTAAACATTCATCAAAAGAACATCCAAATACAGAAAAATCATCCATAAATCTTCCAACCATATCAGTAAAAATAGCCATCACACACCTTTGAAAAGTCGCAGGTGCATTACAGAGACCAAATGGCATTCTTTTAAATGCATATGTCCTATAGGGACATGTAAATGTGGTCTTCTCTTGGTCCTTTGGGGCTATAACAATCTGATTATATCCCAAGTAGCCATCCAAAAAATAGTAGTATTCATGTCCATCTAATCTATCAAGCATTTGGCCAATAAAGGGGAGAGGAAAATGGTCTTTTCGGGTGGCATTATTCAATTTTCTATAATCTATGCAAATCCCCCACCCAGTAACTGTTCTAATGGGAATCAGATCATTGTTTTCATTTGTCACTACAGTCATTCCCCCTTTCTTTGGAACATATTGGACTGGACTTACCCATTTGCTATCAGAGATTGGAAATACAATACGTGCATCAAGCCATTTAATCACTTCTTTTCTTACCACCTCTTTCATGTTGGGATTTAGGCAGCGTTGTTGTTCTATGCTCGGCTTGTGTCCTTCCTCCATGAGAATTTTATGCATGCAAAAAGCTGGACTAATATGTCTTATGTCAGACATTGTCCACCCAATTGATTTTTATGCTCACGTAGTACTCTCAACAATTTTTTCTCCTGCAATTTAGACAAGTCAGAAGAAATAATAACATGTAACGTATCAGAACTACCCAAATAAGCATAATGAAGGTGAGAAGGTAAAGGCTTTAGTTCCAATTTTGGAGCTTCTTCAATTGATGGCTTCAGAGGAGGACCATTTGGCCTGTTCAAAGGTTCAAAAAGATTTAAACCTTTCATATATTCACATGAGGCATTCAAAATATGCTTCATCTCTTCAACCTCATCATTAATCTCCAAAGTCTCAAACAACACGATTGTTTTCTCTAAAAAATCCTTCAAATATACGCTTAGGGCAATAAGTTGCTCATCCATCTCCAGGACAGATATCATAGACAACTCTTCATAAAGGCGAGGAAGTTGAATTGCTTTGTATACATTAAAAACATCTTCCTCATTGACAACTCTCATGATCATTTTCCTTCTCTTACTTTAATTATAGCATCGCCTGTAGCCAAGAGAGGTCTTCCCAGGAACTTTTTCATTGGCTTCAAAATCCAAGATAATGAAATCAGCTGTGAAAATAAATTTCCCAATTTTCAGCAACACATCTTCAATCACCCCTTCCGGATAAGCTATGGACCTATCTCCTAGTTGCAACATCACTGTGGTGGGTTTTGGAGCTCCCAAACCCAATTGTTTGTACAAATACAATGGCATCAAATTTATGCTTGCTCCCAAATCACAAAGTGCATGGCCTACATCAACATTACCTATTCTCGTAGGGATAGTAAAGCTTCCAGGATCCTTAAGCTTTTGAGGAAGCTTATTTTGGACCCTTGAAGTGCACTCCTTAGTAAGTGCAACTAATTCAAATTCAGTCAATCTCCTCTTGTTAGCCACAATATCTTTTATGTACTTGGCATACTTTGGAATTTCACAAATCACATCTACCAACGGAATATTCAATTGAATCTGACTCAACATAGAGAGAAATTTGTTGAACATGCGATCGTCATTCTTTTTCTGCAATATTTGTGGAAAAGATGGTGGTGGCCTTGGAACATTCACGGGCACTGAATTTGTATCATCTTTCTTTGCTTCATGTGTTGCTTTGGGAATCAATTCACCCTCAGGTATAGGCTTGTCTTTTCTCTTATTTGGAACTTCTTTTAATTCCCTTCCAGTTCTAAGTGTAATGGAACTAACTTACGGATTTTTCTCTGTATCACTTGGAAGAGCACCTGCAGGCCTAGTGTGTTGATTTGCAGCTAGCTGTCCCATTTGCCTTTCAAGATTTCTGAAGTCAGTTCTGAGTTGTTGATTGTCATGCAACAATTTCTTCAACAAATAATTTGTACTTTCTTCTACTTGCTGGGGTGGCCTTTGAGGTTGATAAAAATTTCCTTGGGGTCTATATTGATTCTGATTTGATTGATTTCCACCCCAGGAGAAATTAGGATGATTCCTCCAATTTGTATTGTAAGTGTTCCCATATTGTGCCTGTTAGTTCATCGGACCTCTACTTTGTTGCCCCACATAATAAATAGATTCAGGATTCGTGGGGCACATGTCACTAGTGTGATTGTCACCACACATTTCACAACAAATAGACATTTGTTGAACATGTTGCATTTGTTGTGTCTGGTTCATTGTCATTCTATTCATTTGATTTGCCAATTTTTCTATATTTACTCTCATAGTGGAAAAGTCATCATGTTCAAGTACCCTTGCTTCTTTCTTTTTCATTGCTCTCATTGGTTCTCCCTCACCTTGACAATTATGATCATGAGTAGTAAAGTTGTTTAGCAGAAGTAGTATTTCACTATATGGTCTCGCCATGCAACTACCTCTACAAACTGAATCGAGATTCATCTTCGAAGTCTGATCTAATCCATCAACAAAAGTATGGCCCAATACCTCATCTGTCTGACAATTATGTGGATAGTCTCAGAGTAGTTTCTTGTATCTTCCCAAGCTTGGCGAAGAGTGTCACCATCCCGTAGTTGAAACCCAAAAATCTGGCTCCGTAAAGACTTCATCTTTGAAGTGGGGAAAAACTTGATTAAGAGTTTCTTTACTAAATCATCCCAAGTATGGATTGAATTAGCAGGCTCCTTCTGCAACCATTATTTAGCTTCCCCCAACAATGAAAAAGGAAACAAGGTCGGCTTGACATAGTCCTTGGAAACATTTGGATAGTTGTAAGTATCCGTGATTTCCAAAAAATTCTGAATGTGCCTCTGCAAGTCTTCATGAGATAGACCTACATATTGCCCTGTGGACTGAATCAATTGTACCATGTATTGTTTAAGCTCAAAGTGACCAGTGATATCAGGCTTCACAATAGCCTGAGTCATATTAGCAAGATTTGGCCTTGCAGCTTATATCACCGGACGCCCTCCATTACCTGCCATCACTGTTGACTGTGGTTGAACTAAAATGTCCAACTCTCCTTCTATTTTGTATCTAACTTCCAACTCCTTCCTCGCTCTATGAAGTATTCTTTCAATTTCAGGATCAAGAGGAAAGAGATTGCTTGTGCTTCTACTCCTCCGCATTCAAGAGAAGAGCCTGCGTGACACAAACAAAGTCAACTGAAAATTAATGCTTAAACAAATAGCTAATAAAAGCTTAACTCAGTCAAGTAGCTAATTTCTAATTCCCCGGCAGCGGCGCCAAAAACTTGTTGTGACCAAAACACTCACGCAAGTGTACGCGATCGTCAAGTAATATAGTAATAAGTAAAGTATGTCACACCTCCTTTTTCCGCGCCCGCAGGGCGCAAGGGAGTTTTTTCCAATTAAAGGACAATCGAAATGGGATTGGTTTATTAATTTCAGAGTCGCCACTTGGGAGCTTTAGGGTGTCCCAAGTCACCAATGTTAATCCCGAATCGAGGAAAAGAATGACTCCATATTACAGTCTGCGCACCAGAAATCCGGATAAGGAATTCTATTAACTCGGGAGAAGGTGCTAGGCATTCCCGAGTTCCGTGGTTCTAGCACGGTCGCTCAACTGTCATATTCGGCTTATTTATCTAATTTTAAATACAATATGAACTTATGTGCAAATTTATCTTTTAACCGCTTTACTATTATTATTTTTTTTTTTTTTTTTAGGAATGTGAACATCGCTTAAAATATATCTTTGGACTGTGTCACATGAAATGCACCCACAACCCGAAACATATTTTATTTGATGTTTTAGGATTTGGATTTGGGTCGCATGAAATGCACACCCAAGTTTAAGAAAGTAAATTATTAAACACGCGCCTAAAGAGGCTATCGCGTTATTATTTTGCGGAGGCCGTGAAGTTCGCTAAACGACCCTCCTGAATTCTAAGTAATTTTAAACAAGTGTTTACTGAGGGCCCCGCAATCTGTATTTTTATTCGGCGAGGCTCATCTCATTCTTATTTTTTTTTTTTTTGAGAATTTGCAACGTCATGGAAATGCATCTCGGGCCGCGCCACAATCAATGCGCCCGTGACTAGAGATATATTTCGACTCCGTTGAGATTTGGATTTGGGTCACATAAATGTGCACCCGAGTTTAGGGAGATAACATTATTAAAGGCGCGCCTAAAGCAACTAGCGCATTATTATTTTTTGGGGCAGGGCCGTGAAATTTACTAAACGGCTCGTCCCGGAATCTAAGTATTTAATACATATATTTTGCGAGGGTTCCGCAATTCGTACATTTTTATTTAGCGAAGCTCGCCTCTTTTTTATTATTATTATTTCTTATTATTATTATTTTTTTATTTTTTTTTTATATTTTTAAAGGGATGCCATTTTTACGCCTTTAACCATACTAAATCTTACAGCCTCTTTACAAATACAATCTCATAACTTGTCAAGATTTAACAAAGGAAGTTAAGCGAATGAGTGTTTCGGGCGTAGCAACAACATGTACTAATACTAATTTTGTCCAAATAAACTAAGACAATAATAACATAACACATTGAACGAAAATGCATACGGTGAAACATAAGCAGAAAATTATCATATCAATTGATATATTGCAACTTCGAACATTGAACGTAAAATTTCTTTAATCCAATACATCGAGGTTTACTAACCTTTGAACCTCAACAAACTCCGAACGACAAACACGATTCCGACGGAACTCGAGCCGGACCTCTCTAAACGAAGAACAACGATGGAACCTCGGACAGCAACTCGGCGCACCGGACCTCGACGAGCCAAAGTCGACCACGACGGGAAAACAGAAAACTCGGTCAAGAAGGATTGAAGCAACCTACCGTTGCTCGGAAACGCAGCTAACTGCTTGGAGGTTGACGACGTTGGACTGAAAATGGCGGACTGGTTCTGGAGGTTGACGACGGTGGTTATGGCGTCGTTTGGTGGTGGCGATGCAGTGATGGAGCTGGAGGTTGACGATGGTGGTTATGGCGTCGTTTGGTGGTGGCGATGCAATAGAGTCGGCTGGTTTGGGTAGTGGTCGACGGAGGGCTGGAGGTTGACGATGGTGGTTATGGCGTCGTTTGGTGGTGGCGATGCAGTGATGGAGCTGGAGCTCGCGGGCTGGGGGAAGGTGACGATGGTGGTTATGGCGTCGTTTGGTGGTGGCGATGCAGTGATGGAGCTGGAGCTCGCGGGCTGGGGGAAGGTGACGATGGTGGCGCTGGGAGGAGGAGGGTCCGTGTGGTGGTGGTGTTTGGAGCGTTTGGACGTGGGGAGGGTGAAAGGGGGGGGGGGGGTCCGGTAGGGTTTTTCTCTTCTTCTTCTTTGTGAAGAAGAAGATGAACAGTGCAAAGAAATTTTTTCGTTTTTTTTTCTTTTTCTCACCAAAAATCCAAAAGTCCCCCTC